>NW_007378547.1:8612-22118 GCF_000475195.1 Diaphorina citri | reverse complement strand
TTGAATTCGAAAGGTCTCTTCCCGACGGAATCTCTTGAAATTTGGATTGGTCGTAGCTCGTTGGTTTTCGGTATTTTTCTTCCATTTGGTCATTGATCGGCTTCGAACCTTGCAACGTTCTGTAATATATTCATAAGTAATTAGAACGAAAGAAGTGAAAATAACTACCTAGTGAAACATAATTATGGTGATGTATGAATCCTACGTTCCTACTGACCGCTGACCGGGACATGAGGTTGTAAACCATCTACTTTTCTTGCTCTGTGAGGGTTTACTCACCAAAGTGTAAAATGATTATTTGGAGTTATAAGTAAAGGTATTGCATAGGGAGCACTTGGTAATAATGTGATACCCACAAAAAATATGAAAGAACTTAGGAGAGTTAGGTATGTCATTATGAAGATTCTTCGTTCTCAGATAGGTAAACAATGGGGAATACGTACTATTTGCAAGATCTTTCACAATCAGGTAAAATACTTGCCTTCATAGTAGGCACCACGTCATTCTTGCTCTGTGAGGGTTTACTCACCAAAGTGTAAAATGATTATTTGGAGTTGTAAGTAAAGGTATTGCATAGGGAGCACTTGGTAATGATGTGATACCCACAAAAAATATGAAAGAACTTAGGACCTTAGGAGAGTTATGTCATTATGAAGATTCTTCGTTCTCAGATAGGTAAACAATGGGGAATACCGTGTTTTGGCACTAAAAACTGACCATCGAAATTTTGACCCGATTACATTACTTTCCTTCCTATAGGATAAGGAAAGTAAAAAGTTAACTAGTCCGTGATTATCTGTCATGAAAATTAATTTTAAAAGAACATCCAACGAAAACTGTTAGCCCCGCACTTCACATTCACCTTCCTTCTTGCTCAGTTTCTATCAATATCCTTCTAAATAATTCAAACCCCCATAATTCGACAAAATCAAGCCCGAACGTGGAGCAGAATTCCTTCTTGCGTTCCTTACCCTATAGGAAGGAAAGTTTTGTGATTTTACCGTTTTCGGTGTAGGTACTAGTTATTAAGCACACATAGTATAATGAAGGAATAAATGAGACTTTAACCATGAACTGGAAAGGCGCCATACGCTCATTAACTTATGAAAATTATGAGATCATATTGGGCTTATAGATAGCCCAATGTTTGGAAACTACCTGAACTAACTTCATACGTAACTATAGGTAGGTACTTATAATACTCATCTGTGGTGGACACGAAAAAATAATTATGAGTTCCAAAATCCCAAAAATTCAGTGTCCGGAACTTGAGCCCTTTTTCCAGATCGCCTTTCAATGATTAATCAATCCATCAATCATAAATATATCTGTTCAAAAAACAATTATTGGACGGATTAAGGTTACCCAGTAGGCATAATATTCCGCTTTCCATTTTAAGCACGGAAAGCACAAGAATGTTTGCAAGAAGAAAGCAAAACTACGGAGAACGGCAGGGTTTCTGAGACGTATAATAAAACTTATTCTATGAGATTTTGGATTTAGATGGGAAAAATAATTGAATTCGTGTATGTGAGTAAAAAGCAAGTGGATGAAATACGTACTTACAGTTATTTGAAAAATGTGTGCCGAGAAAGAAAGTGAATCGCTCTGAACTTTCCCAATTTTAATTTTTGGTGATTTAAATTAAAGTGGAGCATCCTTTGTCATATTGTCAAAGAAATTTCTATATGTATAGGGACACTACAGAGGGGTCATGGGGATACGTAAGAAGTGTAGAGTAATAGATTTCTAGATTTGCATATCTATCAGAAAAGAGGAAACAAAAGAACTGAACTCCTTTTTTTCTGTTTTTACTTCGTCATATTCTTCTAAAAGTAGGACATGTGAAACAGAGGAAAGAGAACAAGGGACAAGAGAAACAGGGAAAAGGGAACAAGGGAAATAGAAGAAAGGAGACAAATAGCAAGGAAAGGGGAAATAAAATAGAGATAGGGGGGAATTCCCCAGAGTCAATCTAGAACCTAGAACGACAACATCTAAACTGAGATGAAGAAAACTGTGAAGAATCTTCTCAAGTAATGTTATCCTCCTCAAAAGGACTTGTAATCTTCTTAAACATTGGAGTAGATAATATTGGAAAAACTTTGACATGTTATACGAGGTGTTTGTTGTAGGTAGGTAGTATGTTGTATACTTGAAGTTGTAAGTTGTAATAGCTTAATCATATTAAGTTGCTTTGATCCTAAGCTCTACTGGTAATCTTCAATAGATATACACGTATTTTCCTCAAAGAGAAGTCTGTTGGACTTACTCCTTTGTATTATCCTCCTCAAAAGGACTTGTAATCTTCTTAAACATTGGAGTAATATTGGAAAAACTTTGTTAAACATGTTATACGAGCTGTTTGTTGTAGGTAGGTAGTATGTTGAATAGGTATAGGTACTTGAAGTTGTAAGTTGTAATTGTAATAGCTTAATCATGTTAAGTTGCTTTGATCCTAAGCTCTACTGGTAATGTTTAATAGATATACACGTATTTTCCTCGAAGAGAAGTCTGTTGGATTTACTCCTTTCTGATTTTCCTCTCTAACTTTGTACTAGGGCACTAGGTGAGTTAAAAAATGGGTGCTAAAAAATGGGTGGACCAGGCAGACGTAGCCAATTCAGACTGAAGTAGCCAATCAACAAAGACAAAAAAAATGCCTATAGAGACTGCAAAAAAAACAGTAGCAGCTGTATTTTTAACGATCAGATTAAGAGGCTCATAAAACAATCATCATAAAAATCTCCAGCACTCATTGTCGTATAGCTAACATTTTGTATATTGTAGGCAGAGGCTAAGAAAAGGCAGATCTTATTTCAACTCTTCTTTTATTGCCTTTCAGTATTAATAGCCAGAGGCTAAGAAAAGGCAGATCTTATTTCAACTCTTCTTTTATTGCCTTTCAATATTTATTACTTTTCAATGAAAATAATGACAGAAAAAGTTTCATATTTTCTTAATTTTATAGGAGCCCTTTCAATATTTATTACTTCTCGATACAAAGGAGGAAAAAAGTTTCATACTTTCTTAATTTTACAAGTATACTTAACTTACATGCTGGGGTAGGCAGAGGCTAAGAAAAGGCAGATCTTATTTCAACTCTTCTTTTATTGCCTTTCAATATTTATTACTTTTCAATGAAAATAATGAATGAAAAGTTTCATATTTTCTTAATTTTATAGGAGCCCTTTCAATATTTATTACTTCTCGATACAAAGAAGGAAAAAAGTTTTATACTTTCTTAATTTTACAAGTATACTTAACTTACATGCTGGTACTAAATTTATCTTTTTCAGTGGTGGATTGTGTTTTCTCCAGCAATATCTTGATTATAAATTTGAGAAACACTTCTTCAATTTTCAGTGGCGTGCAGTCATCACAGGGCATGGCGGTTCTACGCGGAATCCGTCACAAATGAACATGGGTTTCCGTCAGTGCGATGTCCGGACTATAAACTCTTCTCAGAGGGGTTCTGTCACGAGGATGTGGCAGAGAGAAGCGTCACCGAATTCATGGGCCTCGCTGTTAGTCACACGTGAGTTAAATATTATGTTCTGGTGGCTCAAACTTTGGAGAGAGGTTCAATTAATTATGTAGTCAAGTACATCAAAAGTGATCCTGAATTGGATTTCAAAAAATGTACTTACATTTCGGGCGCTATTTACTGTTATACGTAATGCGAACTCTTGACGTTCGCGCGCCTCCCGGCGCGCTTGATATTTATGAGTAATAGATAGCTTTTAGTTCTAAAGCTATTGTCGAAGACGGAGGGAAGCCAATGGGAAAGGGAGAGCCTAGGCAACAAAAGTGTCGGCAAGAGTATAGAAGAAGAAGAAGAAGAAGAAGAAGAAGAAGAAGAAGAAGAATAGAAAGGAGGCGGAGGAGAACAAGGAGGAGAAATTTAAAATAATTGTAATCATAAAGTTCGCAAAATGAGAGAGATAGAAAATAGCTCTGAGTAAACAGAGAAGGAGACAATATAGGATAGAGGAAGAGAGGGAGGGAGAATATGATTATAGAAAAGAGGCAAATGTGGTAGAGAGATAAGAGTAGAACAGAAAATGGCGGCCTAAAAATAGGTCATCAGATTCTGGTTGGGTACCTAAAGAATTTTAAATTGTTTTAGTAAACTACCTATTAAGATTTAAAATCGAAAAAAAAAAAAATAATAATAATAATAATAATGATAATAAAATGGGTAGGTAATTCTTTTTCATACCACTGCCAGTTTTTTCAAATTTTGAACGCAGGACATAGTCGATTGTGAATCCTTAGCCTTAGCTCCAAATTCTTGGTAGTTAGATACCTCAGGTTCTTTTAAAATGAAGTAAATTTAGGTTTTGATATTATTGATAGTTCTGTTTTTGCGGGTACCTAAGCGTAAGCGGAAAGGAATCGTTTTAGAACATCGCATCGTGATCAAACTTAATTGTTTCCATTCTCCCAGCATATTAATCTTTTACTTTTCTAACTTCAAATTTAGGTGATTTTATGATCTTCGTCAGAGGTAAATTTCAATAGTTATCAAGTTATCATGTTTTTAGTGAGGTCTATCCATTGTAAGCGGAAATATGACTCTACTAGTGGTCGCATCGTGATCAAACTTAATTGTTTCCATTCTCCCAGCATATTGATCTTTTACCTTTCTAACTTCAAATTTAGGTGATTTTATGATCTTCGTCAGAGGTAAATTTCAATAGGTATCAAGTTATCATGTTTTTAGTAAGGTCTATCCATTTGGATCAATCATTTGCATGATACAAATTTCTTGACCCTGCCGGGAATCAAACCCGGGTCTCCCATGTGCAAGGCGAGTGCAGTGACCACTAAGCCATGAGAGCTGACGTTAATCAACATAATATAAAAGAGAAAAGGTGTGCTAATCAACAGAATGACAGAGTGAAATGTTGATAAGTTAATCAAAAACAGAGCAGTAAATTTACATAGATTTTGACTAGTTCTAAATAGCATCTGATGGTCGAATGAAAGGAATGTTGTTGGGAACCACCATTATTCATTAGTTGCTGACCATGAAAACCAAAGATAGTGAAAACCCATTTTCAATAAGGTGTGACTTATAGGATAGGCTAACTACATATTTTGCTTTGTCTTACCATGTAGGACCCAATGCATGTCCTTTATCATTCATTAGTTGCTGACCATGAAAACCAAAGATAGTGAAAACCCATTTTCAATAAGGTGTGACTTATAGGATAGGCTAACTACATATTTCGCTTTGTCTTACCATGTAGGACCCAATGCATGTCCTTTATCGTCTAAATAGCATCTGATGGTCGAATGAAAGGAATGTTGTTGGGAACCACCATTATTCATTAGTTGCTGACCATGAAAACCAAAGATAGAGAAAACCCATTTTCAATAAGGTCTGACTTATAGGATAGGCTAACTACATATTTTGCTTTGTCTTACCATGTAGGACCCAAGTGCATGTCCTTTATCAGTTAAAATAAAGCACTCTACTATTGGTAACTCACCTTAGTTTGGAACCATTTCATGGCATCTTCTTTTGTGAGTCTGTGCTGGAATCCAACAATACCAGTTTTCCTTCTGCGATGAGCTACATTGAAGCCAGGTCTGCCTAGGACAACGTAGAAGTCTAATCCATAGATACCAATGCTAGGGTCATACTTGATACCTAAATCAATGTGTTCTTGGATACCGAAACCAAAGTTACCGGAGTGGTGGAGACACAGGCTCTGAGCTTTATGCTACAGTGGAAGAGCATAAGATGGGTAAGTAAAAAAACTTTGTAAACTACAATAATTTCTGTATCAGAATTTGCCTGGCTGTCTTTTTTCCCCTCTTCTGCTCAATTTTCAATACCATTAAATTAATAATTATTGGCATCCTATTCTGTTGAATAAATTCAGAAGAGACCAACAAATGCCTCTGTTTAAAGTGGGTACCTAAATGTGTTGTGCCAAGACAAGATTGTGTCACGTTTAAAACTCTTATGTCTAGCTGATGAAGTTTAGGTATTATTTTTCCATCAGTCTACGTCCCTACGTCCGTGTGATGTTGTGTGGTTTTTGGTGTAGAACAATCCTAAACTGTATTACTTTTTTTTCTTCGCCTTTTTGGCGTGTACAGACAGGGTCGGCGTTTTTCGTCAAAAAACATTTTTACAAACTTGCCTTTAACATTTTCGTGCACTGTTTTATTTCAGCAGCTAATGGACGGTTGAATAAGAAAGTGAGTCAGTCTACAAATGCAGTTCTAGAGCGTGCACAAAGCGGGAGTTATGCTTCTCCTACTACAGATGATAGTGTGTCACCCTATGCTTGCTATAAGAAAGAACACCCCTATGATAAAGTGAAAGAAGGTAATTATTGTCGAATACTGTTCTGGACTGACCAAAAACGATCGACAAGGTGAATTTGTGGCCTCAACAAAAAATCTCACTAGTCTGACTTTTTGCGAAGTACAAACTTATTTCAGGAACAAGCCCCTAGTTCTTTGTGGGTGACTTTGAATTGCTCGAGAGTAGTGATATTTTTAACCACCTTGGCCATGAGTGCGCTAGTTTCAAGGACACGTTCCAGGTGATCCACCAATGTTTTGATTTGTGAGGGTGTTTTTGCATTTAAATTAAACAGCTTTAGACTCATTTTGTCTGTGTTGTAGTATGCCCTCAATCAGATGGGTGATAAAAGACACAATACTTCTCATTTAGGTGCTGGAATCTGACATGATCGACGGCATCAACTAGGTGTGGACACAGCTTTAGACTCATTTTGTCTGTGTTGTAGTATGCCCTCAATCAGATGGGCGATAAAAGACACAATACTTCTCAATTAGGTGCTGGGCCAACAGAAGAACATCTATGGCTATGGTTCATAGTATTTGTTAATGTTTACTCATGATGAGCTCATCAATCGTTTGTTTATAGGTACAAATTAATGGAGGTTTAGAAACATCCTGGTCTCCCAGGATGAAGGCACTAATTGGGAAAAACCTAATAGTTATGTCTGGTAAATAATACAAAAATCTTGTAAAACAAAAAAAGCGAACTGTTATAATTTTTCCCAGATAATTATAATTTGTTAATCGTTTGTTCATAATGCCTACTTCAATGTTTATTCTTACAGCAGAACATCCTTATGCTCAAGTAACATCAATCAGTAAGAAGAAAAAGCTAACCAGAGATGTTCAATCTTCCGTGGAATCGTCCACAAGTACCACCAGCTCGAGGTAAATAATAAATTCTTATTTCAAGTTTCATGCTCCCCCCAATGAAACTAACAAGTCCCTTTTACTTTTAACCACAACAAGCATTTCTATTTAAGGGGAAAATGGCGAGGCTTGGTGCTCTATTGATGACTTTTACACCCACATATTCACTTTTCGTGTCTAAAGAAGGTAATTATTGTCGAATACTGTTCTGGACTGACCAAAAACGATCAACAAGGTGAATCTATGTTGTTGAGGCAGTGTACAGTTCCATCTGACATGATCGACGGCATCAACTAGGTGTGGACACAGCTTTAGACTCATTTTGTCTGTGTTGTAGTATGCCCCTCAATCAGATAGGTGATAAAAGACACAATACTTCTCATTTAGGTGCTGGGCCAGTCTCCCAGGATGAAGGCACTAATTGGGAAAAACCTGATAGTTATGTCTGGTAAATAATACAAAAATCTTGTAAAACAAAAAAAGCGAACTGTTATAATTTTCCCCTGATAATTATAATTTGTAATCGTTTGTTCATAATGCCTACTTCAATGATTATTCTTACAGCAGAACATCCTTATGCTCAAGTAACATCAATCAGTAAGAAGAAAAAGCTAACCAGAGATGTTCAATCTTCCGTGGAATCGTCCACAAGTACCACCAGCTCGAGGTAAATAATTAATACTTATTTCAAGTTTCATACTCCCCCCAATGAAACTAACAAGTCCCTTTTACTTTTAACCACAACAAGCATTTCTATTTAAGGGGAAAATGGCGAGGCTTGGTGCTCTATTGATGACTTTTACACCCACATACATATTCACTTTCCGTGTCCGTGAGATAATCTTGGCCACACAGTGTTCGAAGAATTTGAGGTTCTGAAACCCCTTGGACGCAAAAATATCTGGGCTCTTTCCATGACAAATAATTTAGGGTCCCTCACAAATGGCCTTGGTGCTTAGAGTCTAAACAAACAAATAAATTAGACAACGTGTACTGTGTATAGAGCACTACTGAGTCAGGGTAACCCTAACAATCAGTAAGAAGAAAAAGCTAACCAGAGATGTTCAATCTTCCGTGGAATCGTCCACAAGTACCACCAGCTCGAGGTAAATAATTAATAGTTATTTCAAGTTTCATACTCCCCCCAATGAAACTAACAAGTCCCTTTTACTTCTAACCACAACAGCATTTCTATTTAAGGGGAAAATGGTGAGGCTTGGTGCTCTATTGATGACTTTTACACCCACATACATATTCACTTTCCGTGTCCTTTGGAGCTCAATATTAAATTCAACTAATAAAATGTATTTGGTAGAGAGAGTGAGAGAAGAAATGGTAGCTGACTACGGTCATTGACAGATAAAATCTGAGTGACTATTTCTGATTATTTCCTGGCAGTAGGGATAGTTTAGGCTCTTTCCATGACAAATAATTTAGGGTCCCTCACAAATGGCCTTGGTGCTTAGGGTCTAAACAAACAAATAAATTAGACAACGTGTCCTGTGTATAGAGCACTACTGAGTCAGGGTAACCCTAACGTAATCTTTGTTTGAATTTCCCCTCAGAAGTGAAGACACCAAAGCACAAGCTCCATCCAGCCCTCTCCCTCCCATTGGACGAACCAGACGCCCCTCCTGGGAAGCCGAGAGTTCAAGCGCCAGTGCTCAGTCCAGTGTGCGGGATAGCATACCAGCAGCAGGGGCGATATCGGGTGCTGTGGCCGCTTCCAATGAGCTACCCTATATGACCCCGCCTATTATCACGACCTCAGCCCCTGACACCAATGTGACAGGCGGACCCCATTTCAGTGGCGACTCACAGGATTCTGGCAAAGGTAATAATTAATAATATTGTTATTCTGCTCGAATGAGACACTATGTTAATTGTGAATTTCTCGAAAGAGAGAAAAAATCGAGTCTGCCTCTGTCGTCCCAGCTTACCAGGCGCGCAAAAATATCTGGGCTCTTTCCATGACAAATAATTTAGGGTCCCTCACAAATGGCCTTGGTGCTTAGAGTCTAAACAAACAAATAATGTAAAAGTTACTATAGAACATAAAAATAAGCATCATTCAATAGGATAAGGAAAGTCGTGTGATGTTCACACCAGATTTTTTTATTTGTCTTCGTTTCATTTCAGTGCCCGCGGCAAATATTACCTCATGACCAATCCGATTCCACCCTTTGCCAGGCTGGCCAAGAGACAGTTCAAAAAACAAAATGGCTACCGACAGGCGAAACGACAAAGATCAAGAAAATATCGGACCGGTAACAAAGAAAACGATGACGAAAATCAAAATGGAGCCACAAAGACTGAAGAGTCTGAAGACTGAACTGAAGATATAGGCCTCCGGCCGGCAACTCATGCTCCGAGGCGGCGTGCGGCGGTCCGACACACCTATAGGTCGAACAGTGTGTGGCGGAAAAAGTATTCGACTTCCAGATCTCTCAGACGGTGTGAAATTGTGAATGCACTTAAGTGGGACCACACACGTTCCGCCACGGCGTGACGGTCTGACAGACCTAGATCTGTCAGCCAGTTGAAACGTGAGTGTGGCGGGCCATATAGGAACCAATAGATCTGTACATAATACATAGAAGTAGGTAAGATTCTCATAGAGCATAGACAGTATTTTGAACGGGTACCTACGTACAGTTGCTATTCTTGGATTATATCCGTCTAAAAAGCATTTTTGGTGTGAGGAACATACATACCTAGGTAGGTACTTACCTACCTTACTTATGTTCAGATAATAATTAGGTAACTGCATATACCTATGATTCTCATAGAGCATAGACTCGATGAGACTTTGTAAAGTCCCATAACATAAGCCAAGGATAGCATTTTGAACGGGTACCTACGTACATTTTGAACGGGTACCTACGTACATTCTTGGATTAATCCGTCTAAAAAGCATTTTTGGTGTGAGGAACATACATATCTAGGTAGGTACTTACCTACCTTACTTATGTTCAGATAATAATTAGGTAACTGCATACCTATGTGGGTAGAAGTGATAAACCCTTCATTCCTCAATATTATCAACCCCATTATCATTAAACCTTGACCATAGAAGTAGGTAAGATTCTCATAGAGCATAGACTCGATGAGACTTTGTAAAGTCCCATAACATAAGCCAAGGATAGCATTTTGAACTGTACGTACCCGTAGGTACCCGTTCAAATTCTTGGATTAATATCCGTCTAAAAAGCATTTTTGGTGTGAGGAACATACATACCTAGGTAGGTACTTACCTACCTTACTTATGTTCAGATAATAATTAGGTAACTACATACCTATGTGGGTAGAAGTGATAAACCCTTCATTCCTCAATATTATCAACCCTATTATCATTAAACCTTGAATCTACCTCTGTGACCAACCTTTCAAATTGTCCTCACTATCTTTCAATCAAAGGTCTAATTTAAAAAAATTGATGGTAATAAAACAGACACACATAGGTATGTAGATACGAAGTCGAAAGGCGTTGCTGGCGGGATATAAACAAAACAGAGGCACGCGATTTTGTTGTTAAAAAACAAAGTAGAACGGGGGTTGAAAATCAACTCTGTAATTCGAAATTTGATCAAAAGATTATTTATTAAGATATTTGAGAAATAATTGGTAGGTACATAAGAAATTTAATAATAATTTATAAATACCTACCTTATACTGATGACTTTATATCTTGTACATTTATCTACCGAAATTTCCATTAAGACTGGGTATGATATGTTTACAAAGCAAACAATCTTGTCAAATTGTAT
This sequence comes from Diaphorina citri, assembly GCF_000475195.1. Taxonomy (NCBI): domain Eukaryota; kingdom Metazoa; phylum Arthropoda; class Insecta; order Hemiptera; family Psyllidae; genus Diaphorina; species Diaphorina citri. The sequence continues at coordinate 11,154 of NW_007378547.1, read as the reverse complement.
TTATTAAGATATTTGAGAAATAATTGGTAGGTACATAAGAAATTTAATAATAATTTATAAATACCTACCTAATACTGATGACTTTATATCTTGTACATTTATCTACCGAAATTTCCATCAAGACTATATAGATATGTTATGTTTACAAAGCAAACAATCTTGCCAAATTGTCCAATCAAAAAGATAAATATCATTTCCCGTTCTTGTTTATGAACGTCAGCAGTTTTCAGTTGTTTCTACCTCTGTGACCAACCTTACAAATTATCCTCACTATCTTTCAATCAAAGGTCTAATTTAAAAAATTCGATGGTAATAAAACAGACACACATTGGTATGTAGATACGAAGTCAAAAGGCGTTGGCGGGATATAAACAAAACAGAGGCACGCGATTTTGTTGTTAAAAACAAAGTCGAACGGGGGTTGAAAATCAACTCTGTAATTTGAAATTTGATCAAAAGATTATTTTTTTATTAAGATATTTGAGAAATAATTGGTAGGTACATAAGAAATTTAATAATAATTTATAAATACCTACCTAATACTGACTTTATATCTTGTACATTTATCTACCAAAATTTCCATTAAGACTAGGTATGTTATGTTTACAAAGCAAACAATCTTGTCAAATTATCAAATCAAAAAGATAAATATCATTTCCCGTTCTTGTTTATGAACGTCAGCAGTTTTTAGTTGTTCAGGACAGGACTCTCATAAAAGTTCCAGTAATTTAGTTTAGGTTTCACACCTAACTTTTTGTGAAACTCAAGGGTAAATTAAAACACATTATTATCTTGGACACACATAGGTAATTAGGTACGATAAGGAAAACACATTATTATCTTGGACACACATAGGTACGATAAGGTTCTTAAGGTACAAACTTCATCTTATTGTGTTGTTGTCAGCATTTTTTTTCCCTTCTTTTTCAAGGGAATAAAAAGAAAACGTACCTAGGATAGGTAACTACTCGTACATGGAAGGTACGTAACTACTTGGAAAATAAATTGATTTCACCTAACTTTTTGTGAAACTCAAGGGTAAATTAAAACACATTATTATCTTGGACACACATAGGTACGATAAGGTTCTTAAGGTACAAACTTCATCTTATTGTGTTGTTGTCAGCATTTTTCTTCCCTTCTTTTTCAAGGGAATAAAAAGAAAACGTACCTAGGATAGGTAACTACATGGAAGGTACGTAACTACTTGGAAAATAAATTGATTTCACCTAACTTTTTGTGAAACTCAAGGGTAAATTGAAACACATTAGTATCTTTAACATACATAGGTACGATAAGGTTCTTAAGGTACAAACTTCATCTTATTGTGTTGTTGTCAGCATTTATCTTCCCTTCTTTTTCAAGGGAATAAAAAGAAAACGTACCTAGGATAGGTAACTACATGGAAGGTACGTAACTACTTGGAAAATAAATTGAAAAATCTCAAAGGCCAAAGTTCACTAAAGATTTCATGTCGAAGATGTGATGGTTTTTTTCTCCTAAATTTTCTCTTGCAGTAAAAATTCGAGTGGATTCCAATAGATTAACTTTTTTTTTTTTTTAAGAAAACGAAAAGTTTGATTGACTATAGGCACCTACATTCCTACATATAATTTCCTTATTTTAAACTTAAATTGAATAACATGGGCTTCTGATATCAAGGCAACATAATCTGAATTTAAACTTGGTTTAACTTTCAGTTGTTCAGGACAGGACTCTCATAAAAGTTCTAGTAATTTAGGTTAGGTTTCACCTAACTTTTTGTGAAACTCAAGGGTAAATTGAAACACATTAGTATCTTTAACATGGTTTAACTCTTGAATTAGGCAGTCTGATTGGCTAAAAAGTTTGAAATCAACCAATCAGATCGTTTTATTCGAGAGTTAAACAAGAGGCCATGGGAAGTGAAGGAAGTGTAACCTAGTTCACATAATTATAAGGCCTAAACTTCGCTAATACTGAGGAAGTTAAAAGTTAGAGGGGAAAATTATTACAGTCTGGTTTAACTCTTGAATTAGGCAGTCTGATTGGCTAAAAAGTTTGAAATCAACCAATCAGATCGTTTTATTCGAGAGTTAAACAAGAGCCCATAGGAAGTGAAGGAAGTGTAACCTAGTTCACATAATATTATAAGGCCTAAACTTCGCTAATACTGAGGAAGTTAAAAGTTAGAGGGGAAAATTATTATAGTCTAGCAAAGGCAGGACATATTGTAATTAACTTTTATATCCTGGAGCTCTAAGCATAGGCCTTGAGACGGGAGAGAGAGAAAATACACTTCTAAGGGAAAGGCAGAGAGAGAAAGAGACTTATAAGTATACCTACAAGAGAAAGAGGGCTTATGGAAACTGGGTTTAACTCTTGAATTAGGCAGTCTGATTGGCTAAAAAGTTTGAAATCAACCAATCAGATCGTTTTATTCGAGAGTTAAACAAGAGGTCATAGGAAGTGAAGGAAGTGTAGTTCACATAATTCACATAATTATAAGGCCTAAACTTCGCTAAGTCCGACGTGGTGGTTGTTGTATGTGTTTGTTTTTTTT
>NW_007378547.1:0-8553 GCF_000475195.1 Diaphorina citri | reverse complement strand
AATTATTACAGTCTAGCAAAGGCAGGACATATTGTAATTAACTTTTATATCCTGGAGCTCTAAGCATAGGCCTTGAGACGAGAGAGAGAGAGAGAGAAAATACACTTCTAAGGGAAAGGCAGAGAGAGAAAGAGACTTATAAGTACCTACAAGAGAAAGAGGGCTTATGGAAACTATAAGTTATAAGTGCAAGAGAGAAAGAGCGGTTAGGAAAACTATAAGTACAATGTACAAAGCAGAGGGAAAGCGTGAGAGAGAAAGAGAGCTTAGAAAAACTAGAAATGCAGGAGCGAAAAGAGAGAGAGAGAGAGAGAGAGGAATAGAGGATGGAAGATGGGAAAGGGAGAGCCTGATGGAAACTATAAGTTATAAGTGCAAGAGAGAAAGAGCGGTTAGGAAAACTATAAGTACAATGTACAAAGCAGAGGGAAAGCGTGAGAGAGAAAGAGAGCTTAGAAAAACTAGAAATGCAGGAGCGAAAAGAGAGAGAGAGAGAAAGGAATAGAGGATGGAAGATGGGAAAGGCCATTTCATGGCATCTTCTTTTGTGAGTCTGTGCTGGAATCCAACAATACCAGTTTTCCTTCTGCGGTGAGCTACATTGAAGCCAGGTCTGCCTAGGACAACGTAGAAGTCCAATCCATAGATACCGATTAAATTAATAATTATTGGCATCCTATTCTGTTGAATAAATTCAGAAGAGACCAACAAATGCCTCTGTTTAAAGTGGGTACCTATATGTGTTGTGCCAAGACAAGATTGTGTCACGTTTAAAACTCTTATGTCTAGCTGATGAAGTTTAAGTATTATTTTTCCATCAGTCTACGTCCCTACGTCCGTGTGATGTGTGGTTTTTGGTGTAGAACAATCCTAAACTGTATTACATTTTTTTTTCTTCTTCTCAATTCATATTCTCTAACCTGGAATGAGAAATAATGGCATGGGTTAGAACAGGATGGTTAGGTAGACTTGCCAGAATGATAATCCTCTCTCAATTTCTCTCCAAACATCACAAATGATAAACAAAATAGACATATTATCCTACAGAGTTACTAATGCATACTTACTTTCAACCCTCTCTCCGAGAAATAATGGCATGGGTTAGAACAGGATGATTAGGTAGACTTGCCAGAATGATAATTATCTATCTAAGGTAAATTTTTATTGAAAAGTTGCAAAGTTCTAGTAAGTAATTGCTTCTCAATTCATATTCTCTAACCTGGAATGAGAAATAATGGCATGGGTTAGAACAGGATGGTTAGGTAGACTTGCCAGAATGATAATTATCTATCTAAGGTAGATTTTTATTGAAAAATTGCAAAGTTCTAGTAAGTAATTGTCTAAAGTTATAACAAAACCCTCTCTCAATTTCTCTCCAAACATCACAAATGATAAACAAAACAGACATATTATCCTACAGAGTTACTAATGCATACTTACTTTCAACCCTCTCTCTAAGTTACCGGTGTCAGAAAAGTTGTCCCTTCTCAATTCATATTCTCTAACCTGGAATGAGAAATAATGGCATGGGTTAGAACAGGATGATTAGGTAGACTTGCCAGAATGATAATTATCTATCTAAGGTAAATTTTTATTGAAAAATTGCAAAGTTCTAGTAAGTAATTAGAGAGAGATAGAAAATAGCTCTGAGTAAACAGAGAAGGAGACAATATAGGATAGAGGAAGAGAGGGAGGGAGAATATGATTAGAAAAGTGGCAAATGTGGTACAGAGATAAGAGAAGAACAGAAAATGGCGGCCTAAAAATAGGTCATCAGATTCTGGTTGGGTTTCTAAAGAATTTTAAATTGTTTTAGTAAAAAACAAAAACCAAACTTACTATTTTCTGGTTCAAATGGTCCAGCTCACGTTCGGTGACTTTCCGTCGGTTCTGCTCCTGCTGCTGCTGTTTGTACTGGTTGTATTTGTAGAAGAGGTACATGCCTGGCAGTGCCAACACCACTAGAGGCTTCATGAAGGAGGAAGCCCTCTCTCCAGGATTTCTTCTGCCTTTGCTCCTCTGACTGTACAGTGAACAGCAATTTTTTCATTACGTCTGATACCAAAAGATCTAACAGTGTAACGGGCTTTGGAGAACACTGGCTGTTGTCCTGTGAGTTGTTCCAATACCTGTAAGATGAAATGGCAATATTATGGTTACTTCAAAAATGATTATAAAAACTGGCCCCAAACGAGGAAGACCGGAAATTTCGAGGCATCTGGAAACCAATCGGAAAAGAGAACTTGGAAAACAAAGAACTTCGAAATTGACATCTTTTATTTATTCAGACATAACCATTTGGCTACAGCTGAATACGCTACAACAACAAACTCACATCCATAGAGCTTAGCCAGCGGCTAGAGCCACACCGCTTTGGCATACACGATACCTGTAAGATGAAATGGCAATATTGTGGTTACTTCAAAAATGATTATAAAAACTGGCCCCATACCTGTTGATATTTGATCACAAAGCCCTTAGCTTAATCCAGATTTGAGTTAATCTGGAGTTAAAGCCCTCACCTAGAGTTAACTGTCAGGATTAGTGAGATACATCCGTTTTAATATTTTGTCATCAACTGTGTAACTATAAAATTTGATTATTCATTAACTAAATTTAAAGATTAGCGTAGGGTGGGTTTCACCAACCTTCTTTTAAACCCCTAATAACTGTTAGTTTCACAGTCCTGTTAAGCCTGTACATATCAAATGGACATAAACAGACTGATAGCCTATCAGGCTTTCGATCACAAAGCCCTTAGCTTAATCCAGATTTAACTTAATCTGGAGTTAAAGCCCTCACCTAGAGTTAACTGTCAGGATTAGTGAGATATGCCCCTGTCAGATTTGCAAACTGTTCTAATATTTTGTCATCAACTGTGTAACTATAAAATTTGATTATTCATTAACTAAATTCAAAGATTAGCGTAGGGTGGGTTTCACCAACCTTCTTTTAAACCCCTAATAACTGTTAGTTTCACAGTCCTGTTAAACCTGTACATGACAAATGGACATAAACAGACTGATAGGCTGCAACTGGCCCCATACCTGTTGATATTTGATCACAAAAACCCCATAATTTGATCACAAAGCCCTTAGCTTAATCCAGATTTAACTTAATCTAGAGTTAAAGCCCTCACCTAGAGTTAACTGTCAGGATTAGTGAGATATACCCCTGTCAGATTTGCAACCTTTTCTAATATTTTGTCATCAAATGTGTAACTATAAAATTTGATTATTCATTAACTAAATCCAAAGATTAGCTTAGGGTGGGTTTCATCAACCTTCTTTTAAACCCCTAATAAGACTGTTAGTTTCACAGTCCTGTTAAGCCTGTACATATCAAATGTAAACAGACTGATAGCCTATCAGGCCTTCAAATGGCTGCAAAAATGATTAAATCAAACCTAAATCAAGTAAGCAATGTTAAAATGTCTTACCTTGGCAGCTCTGGTCAGTCTGTCACCGGATTCTCCGACACAAATGTTCAAACATAACTTTCTAATTTTCACTTCTCTCATAACATTTTTGCTTTTGTCCTTTTTGCCTTTCTTGGCTACAGGTTTGGCAGGGTCTACAGCTTTAGTCTGAAAATAATGTCAATGTAATAAAATTTAATCATGGACCAAAGTCAAGAGAAAACTTGCCTGCTCAATGGTTAAATACTGATTTCTAGAATTTAAATCAAGGTTGAGGTTTACAACAATTTGCTTTTGTCCTTTTTGCCTTTCTTGGCTACAGGTTTGGCAGGGTCTACAGCTTTAGTCTGAAAATAATGTCAATGTAATAAAATTAAATCATGGACCAAAGTTGAGAGAAAACTTGCCTGCTCAATGGTTAAATACTGATGTCTAGAATTTAAATCAAGGTTGAGGTTTGCAACAGCAATCTTGGGATAGAGAAAAAAATGTTCTGAAAAGAAAACTAACCCTAGTACACATTTGATTTTACATCCCCAACCATCTAGATAAGCCCTAACGAAACATAATACCCATTATATGACTGGTTGTAAAAAACCAGGTAACGAGGAAGACCGGAAATTTCGAGGCATCTGGAAACCAATCGGAAAAGAGAACTTGGAAAACAAAGAACTTCGAAATTGACATCTTTCATTTATTCGGACATAACCATTTGGCTACAGCTGAATACGCTACAACAACAAACTCACATCCATAGAGCTTATAGCCAGCGGCTAGAGCCACACCGCTTTGGCATACACAGCTTCCTAGAAAAGTAATTTTTGAGGTTTTCCAAAATAATTTAAGAGTACAAAACCAAAATATTTAACCTAGGTGGGCAATTATCGGAGAAAAAAATGTAACCCTACCAAAATAGATACCTACCTAATCATACTATCTATTGTACTACATACTCGTATCATCTCCCTACTCGTGTTCTCTTCTATTACAAACTTCCGATTGGAAATTATGACTTACCTTTATTTCCTCTATGGGGGAAGGGTGAGGAACTATTGCAAAAACATTTCTAATAAAATAAAAATCACTCTTCTATCTACAAGAGGACAAACGAGCTAATCTCCAACACAGAAATTCGCCTCGCAAACACGCAAAAAAGAGGGAAAAAATCACTCGCCAAATGACATCTTGCTTGAAGCAGGATGCATCAGTCTGACTGAACAATATCAAGATATACTAGCACAATTTTCATTCGATGAGGGAGAAACTTTCACGTTTTCCCATCTTCCTCCCCGCGAGCTTTTTCCGAAATTGCTTTGAGGTAGTGCGCTGGCCCAACCCGGTCGATACAAATATGGGATACAGTTAGACAATTTTACAGTTTCTCTCTTCTATTGCAAACTTCCGATTGGAAAATATGACTTACCTTTATTTCCTCTGGAGGAACTATTGCAAAAACATTTCTAATAAAATTAAAATCACTCTTCTATCTACAAGAGGACAAACGAACTAATCTACCACAAAAATTCGCCTCGCAAACACGCAAAAAAGAGGGAGATCACAAAGCCCTTAGCTTAATCCAGATTTAACTTAATCTGGAGTTAAAGCCCTCACCTAGAGTTAACTGTCAGGATTAGTGAGATACATCCCTGTCAGAATTGCAACCTGTTCTAATATTTTGTCATCAACTATAAAATTTGATTATTCATTAACTAAATCCAAAGATTAGCTTAGGGTGGGTTTCACCAACCTTTTTTTAAACCCCTAATAAGACTCTTAGTTTCACAGTCCTGTTGAGCCTGTACATATCAAATGGATATAAACAGACTGATAGTCTATCAGGCCTTCAAATGGCTGCAAAAAGGATTAAATCAAACCTAAATCAAGTAAGCAATGTTAAAATGTCTTACCTTGGCAGCTCTGGTCAGTCTATCACCGGATTCTCCGACACAAATGTTCAAACATAACTTTCTAATTTTCACTTCTCTCATGACATTTTTGCTTTTGTCCTTTTTGCCTTTCTTGGCTACAGGTTTGGCAGGGTCTACAGCTTTAGTCTGAAAATGTCAATGTAATAAAATTAAATCATGGACCAAAGTCAAGAGAAAACTTGCCTGCTCAATGGTTAAATACTGATTTCTAGAATTTAAATCAAGGTTGAGGTTTACAACAGCAATCTTGGGATAGAGAAAAAAATGTTCTGAAAAGAAAACTAGCCCTAGTACACATTTGATTTTACATCCCCAACCATCTAGAATCTAGATAAGCCCTAACCTAACTGCCTAACATAATACCCAATGACTGGTTGTAGTAAACCAGGTTTTGCCTTTCTTGGCTACAGGTTTGGCAGGGTCTACAGCTTTAGTCTGAAAATGTCAATGTAATAAAATTAAATCATGGACCAAAGTTGAGAGAAAACTTGCCTGCTCAATGGTTAAATACTGACGTCTAGAATTTAAATCAAGGTTGAGGTTTGCAACAGCAATCTTGGGATAGAGAAAAGAATGTTCTGAAAAGAAAACTAACCCTAGTACACATTAGATTTTACATCCCCAACCATCTAGATAAGCTCTAACCTAACATAATACCCATTATATGACTGGTTGTAGTAAACCAGGTTCAAGATCCATCTTGGATGATATTATTGCACCTTAATGGTCATTTTACTAATGGGATAGAGAAAAAAATGTTCTGAAAAGAAAACTAACCCTAGTACACATTTGATTTTACATCCCCAACCATCTAGATAAGCCCTAACCTAACATAATACCCATTATATGACTGGTTGTAGAAAACCAGGCTCAAGATCCAGACTTGAGCTATGGGTGATTAAATATATTAAAATCAAAAATCCTCATAGTGAAGGGTTGAGCATACATCTGTAGGTAAATGATGAGTGATTGAATTTAATTATGTTTGATTCAGGACTCACGTATGTCTATGTAGGCACTCCTAAAAAAGGTTGACTGAATAAAATACTCCTTTATGTATAGAGGTCCAAGGTAGAAGAATTCTCTTATATACCTAGAGGTAAATTGTTGAACTTGGACCAGAAAAAATTCTCTTATATTTCCTCTCTTATATCCAGGTTTTTGGCTCAAAAATGAAGGGCTCAGAAAATTTTCTCTTTATCCATGTTCAACTGTATTAGTAAGTTTTCTCACTCTCTCTCTCTCTCCCTCTCTCTCTTTAAAAATACAATAAACTTACACTCATGTTGGATTGTTTTCAGGAACGCTCTTGATACAACCCCCAACTCAACAGGTGTTGTTGCCACAGCAACCAGAAGTTTGCCAGATTTGCCAATAGATCCCAACAGAAGAACATCTAGTGGTGTAGATGTGTGGGAGAAAAATGGGGAACAAAACAGTGGTGGAGACACAGGCTCTGAGCTTTATGCTACAGTGGAAGAGCATAAGATGGGTAAGTAAAAAAACTTCGTAAACTACAATAATTCCTGTATCAGAATTTGCCTGGCTGTCTTTTTTCGAACAAAACAGTGGTGGAGACACAGGCTCTGAGCTTTATGCTACAGTGGAAGAGCATAAGATGGGTAAGTAAAAAAACTTTGTAAACTTCAATAATTTCTGTATCAGAATTTGCCTGGCTGTCTTTTTTCCCCTCTTCTGCTCAATCTTCAATACCATTAAATTAATAATTATTGGCATCCTATTCTGTTGAATAAATTCAGAAGAGACCAACAAATGCCTCTGTTTAAAGTGGGTACCTATATATGTGTTGTGCCAAGACAAGATTGTGTCACGTTTAAAACTCTTATGTCTAGCTGATGAAGTTTAAGTAGGTATTATTTTTCCATCAGTCTACGTCCCTACGTCCGTGTGATGTTGTGTGGTTTTTGGTGTAGAACAATCCTAAGTAAACTGTATTACTTTTTTTTTCTCAACACACAAAAAAAAAAAAAAAAAAAAAAAAAAAAAAAAAAAATCCAAGATGGTGTATCATCGGAATCCGTTCCGTTTCAGTAGGTAAATTTCCCGAAAATACATTTTTACTTTAACGTGTACCTACCGTCTTTTGTCCTCTCTCTCCCATTTCCCTCTTTCTAACTGTCTATTATTAGAACTCCATCCTTCAATACCACAATGAACTTTATCATGTAACATAAGCTGTCATCCTCTTCACAGGGTTCAATGTTGAGGCGTGTCATGGATGAAATTATTGCAACTTAATGGTCATTTTACTAACTTTTTGGAGCTCAATATTAAATTCAACTAATAAAATGTATTTGGTAGAGAGTGAGAGAAGAAATGGTAGCTGACTACGGTCATTGACAGATGAAATCTGAGTGACTATTTCTGATTATTTCCTGGCGGTAGGGATAATTTAAAGCTACAGATATTGACCTAGGGAACAAAAAAGCCATCTTCCTTTAGATAAAAGGATTAAAGGGATAAAAAAGGATGAAAATTCAACAAAAATTATTACCATCCTGAAATTTTTCGGCAGCCTTTTTTGGTGGACACAGAACAGGGACTATTTTGTTAATTTTGTTTTTACTTTTTTTTTGGTGCTCGTTGCACATGTAAACAAATCAAAAAAATCCAAATAAAAGTCACCCATCCGCAAGTTTGGCCCGCGTTCCTGGAAAGCCTCCACACTTTGCACTTCGCAAATTTTACATAAAAACTGCTGTCATGTTGAAAAATCTCGGATTAGCAATATTGCTCAGATATCTGATTTCCAAAAATTTCAGGCCTTGAAAATCAACCAAGCAGATTGCTTAATCCGAGAGTTGATTAAAATCACGTTGTGGCCTCAACAAAAAATCTCACTAGGTAGTTTGACTTTTTGCGAAGTACAAACTTATTTCAGGAACAAGCCCCTAGTTCTTTGTGGGTTGTGGGTGACTTTGAATTGCTCCAGAGTAGTGATATTTTTAACCACCTCGGCCATGAGTGCGCTAGTTTCAAGGACACGTTCCAGGTGATCCACAAATGTTTTGATTTGTGAGGGTGTTTTTGCATTTAATTTTCATTTGGTTTTGATTTTTAATTTAATGCAGTTTACTTAACTGTTCTGATAATCTTTTGAATATTAATATATTAATAAATTAAAGTAATTCTACCTCTTTCAGGTAGTGAATAAACTAGTTATGTGATAGCATATCAGTTTTTTTG
>NW_007378546.1:97968-102995 GCF_000475195.1 Diaphorina citri | reverse complement strand
CAGGTGTGGACAGCTGTATTTCACATTTGGAATGATATTGCAGATTAATGTTGAGATATTGCATAAGGATTCATATCCCTATAAAATCTTAAACCATGCTGATGAGGATCTTCAAAGAAAAAAATCTCAATAATATTTAGGAACCGTTCAAACTCTCCTCTAAAATGAATTGCGACATTCAAAATGATCGATTTTGACCATTTTGAGTGAATGGTCCTGCAGGGTGTTCTAACTTTCAAACTTGTGAATGTACAACCAAACATAGGTTCTTCATGTTCAACGGATAGGTGGAGAAATTTTACAAGGTGAAGCCAACTACATATATTATGGTCAGGACCATGATCAGAGTTTAAAGTTAGCTTAGTGTTAACTCTTGGATGAAGCAATCTGATTGGTTGATTTCAAACCTTTCAGCCAATCAGTGATTGTTTGATCTATGGGTTAAACTTAAAGCGAGTTTAAACTCAGGTGCCAGCCTTGTCAAACTTCTTTTCTGATTAGTGCTGTCCAATTATGAAAGGCTTTTATATAAGAAGATCTTAATCCTTCTCAGCTCCTTTTGAGTAAAACGACGATTCTAATGTAGAACATTGTTGAGAATCGGTTCCAAAAAGAATCATGTTGATTCACATCTAAGTGGGCTACTGACTCTGTGAGGATAGCTTGATATTCATGGAGGCCATGGACCAGTCATGATATTCATGGAGGCCATGGACCAGTCAGGCCTATCCAACATGGAGAGATGTGTAGCAAGGGCGTTAGTGATTCAAATATAAGTAGTCTTTCTAAGTACTTACTGAACGACCCTCGTATTAACAAGAGGACGAGTTGAGGTTCAAGTTTAAAGTTTTTTAAACCCAGGCAGGTGTGGACAGCTGTATTTCACATTTGGAATGATATTGCAGATTAATGTTGAGATATTGCATAAGGATTCATATCCCTATAAAATCTTAAACCATGCTGATGAGGATCTTCAAAGAAAAAAATCTCAATAATATTTAGGAACCGTTCAAACTCTCCTCTAAAATGTTGACATTAGGCCACTCACATTATTTGATTTCAAAGGCATAGTTCATACACAAGGGACGGAATAAATGGAGGAAAAATAAAATGCTCGGAAAATTTGAGAGCAAAAAGTTGACGAGAACCTTTTGAAAATTAGGCAGGGAAAGATTGGTAGAGTAAACACAGACGAGATTGAGGAGGAGAAGGAGGGATATTGTAAAATGAAAGCAAACTCGTGAAACAAAGTTAGCAATAAAACGAGAGATGGATAGTGAGTGAGAAAAAAATTGAACCGGGCGGGGGGGGGGGGCTACCGTAAAAGAGAAAAATGAAGCTGGAAGGGGTGGTTGGGCCACCTCGCCCCCTTCTAAATACGGCCCTGAATGATAACATGGATATTGGGAGTATAAGTGTACATTGGGAAATAAATCTATTGGCACCCCTGAATCCAACTGAATCTCAATCAGTAACATCATTTTATTGAAACAGAATAGGACAGTATTATTAAGCAGAAAGAGACTTCCATGAGGGGAATTGCTTTATGGATGGTTCTTTTTTGATTAGTGCTGTCCAATTATGAAAGGCTTTTATATAAGAAGATCTTAATCCTTCTCAGCTCCTTTTGAGTAAAACGGCGATTCTAATGTAGAACATTGTTGAGAATCGGTTCCAAAAAGAATCATGTTGATTCACATCTAAGTGGGCTACTGACTCTGTGAGGATAGGTTGATATTCATGGAGGCCATGGACCAGGCGTTAACCTCGCTTAGTGGTTACCTTCCACTCAAGAGTCTATTATTATTATTATTACCAGTCAGGCCTATCCAACATGGAGAGATGTGTAGCAAGGGCGTTAGTGATTCAAATATAAGTAGTTTTTCTAAGTACTTAATGAACGACCCTCGTATTAACAAGAGGACGAGTTGAGGTTTGAGTTTAAAGTTTTTTAAACCCAGGTGTGGACAGCTGTATTTCACATTTGGAATGATATTGCAGATTAATGTTGAGATATTGCATAAGGATGCACATCCCTATAAAATCTCAAACCATGCTGATGAGGATCTTCAAAGAAAAAAATATCAATAATATTTAGGAACCGTTCAAACTCTCCTCTAAAATATTGACCTTAGGCCACTCACATTATTTGATTTCAAAGGCATAGTTCATACACAAGGGACGCCAAGTATGTACCGGGGACAAGAGAAAATCATCAATAATTGGAAAACTCCCCACACTCTTCTATTGCTCAAGCATCCGAGTATAGCATATTAGTGGATGTGCCACATAAACCTGGTTTCTACTCTCTCTCTCTCTATTATTCTCACAATAGGTCGAATTTATCCAAGTAACTATTTGAGCTTCAAAACGGAGACAAGTTTTTGCTGATGGGTTTGGAAATAATGTAACTACACAATAAAGCTTCAGAAAACAAAACATTCCTTTAATATCGGAAAAAGCACCCCCAACTCCCTGATCATCGGGGAAGGGGAGGGGGTGTATCTATTTTCATCCATGACGTCATTGATGTAGTTCATCTCATGTATCTAATTGCTCAGTGACGTCATTACATCAATCTTTCTATCAGGGGAACAGATGTGCAAGGCTGAAAAGGCCATCAATCTTGTACATTCCTTTTGTTTTCCGTTTACCACACGTCATTGATGTAGTTCATCTCATGTATCTAATTGCTCAGTGACGTCATTACATCAATCTTTCTATCAGGGGAACAGATGTGCAAGGATGAAAGGCCATCAATCTTGTGCATTCCTTTTGTTTTCTGTTTACCAGAGTTTTATACAAAAATCTTTCTTCTCTGGTTGAGGATGTGGTAGTTCATGTAAATCAGTATGTAACATGGTACATGGCACATAATTCAGTACTTTTTCGCTACTGGAAGACACAGAGATTGTTTGATTTTCTCCCCTTTGAGTCGCTTTAACCTTACGGCACGGGCAGTAGATCTTTGTTCATAGGTATATTGTGGTTGATGAGTTAACCTCTGCTATTTATTGCCAGGGTCACGCTCAGACCGTCTGAAAGACCTGCGCATTCCACGTCACAATTCAAGGAACGCCCGAGCAAGGTGCTATTCGCATCACAACACTGTATGCTCCGTAATATACGTCGCCTACCCGTCAGTGAATTTTTATTTCCAACTTATTTATTTTTTTTACAATAACAAGAACATAAAGAACTTGAAACAAGTTCGATCAATCGTGCAATGTTTTTAGCCCGCCTCTGGTTTGTTTACCGTCATAAATTCAGGACATTGGTGTAAAAGTTCCGTGCGGTTTGCGTTTGGTTTGGCGGGCGAAATCTTGTTGGTTCTCTTTCCCTAGTGATCGCCCCTGTGCTATGTCACGGTGAAGTGTATCGGCAGAATCGTCTGGGCTGCGGCCCTCCACAGTTTTACCCCGTCCAATGATGCTGACAAGTGTACTGAGACCCGACACTTCTGGACGAGAGTAGTTGGGGGATGGGTTCTGAGAGGGGGACGTGCCCCCTCTCCTAACCCGCCAACATTTCCCGCATCGAATTTGTTGAGAAATGGGGGCTGACCCCTGTCCTCAAACCGAGGCAGGACCTACGCCCCCGGGGAGCCGGGTTCGAGGATTGTGGCGATCCCAGGTAAAACCCTCCACAACTTAATAATAGTCATCGACAAGTGACAGGATCGTTCTGCAAACGACACGAAACTCCTCGTTCTTCTCGTTAGTCTACGTTATTTGTTTCATCCTCTCGAACTTCGAATGGATTGTACAATGTTGATTAAATTTAGCAGAAAGACAATACTAAGAAAATGGTTTCAATTCTTCATATGACTGTGACTCAGGCAATTTATTTTTAAAACATGAAAAACAAAAAGTCTCTTGGAGTCTTATGGAATATTGCCAACGAAAATTGGGTTTGGAAAAAGAAAAAAATATGTGAACATCACACAACTTTACATTAGGTACTTGGAAAAAAGTTGTAAATAAACTAAAACATGAAAAACAAAAAGTCTCTTGGAGTCTTATGGAATATTGCCAACGAAAATTGGGTTTGGAAAAAGAAAAAAATATGTGAACTTCACACAACTTTCCATTAAGTACTTGGAAAAAAGTTGTAAATAAATTTGATAATTGATTACAATGATTACTATTGGAAATAGTCGTTTTTTAGTGAAATTGTTATGATACAACAGAATCGGGAGTAAATACAACAAAAGACCAACGCTTTGAGCTGTGTATAATATACAGAGGATCCACAGAAATATTGGTGAAAATATAACTTTTTACTCTCAAGTTTAAACCAAAACGGATAATATCTTTAACTATCACTGACAGCAATTCCGACGAAACACAACCAAAAAACAACAACAATGTCCCATTCGTTACCTGGGGTACAATAAGAGGTAATAGAAAGTAAAAAATATCTATTTTTAATATGGGGAGATATAAATTTTATTTCTAACTTTGCAGAGAAACCAGGACGAGAAAAAACAGGTGTAGAATTTCTTTTACAATACTGCAGTGACTGACATTTTTTTGTTATCCGTTTTGAATACGCTATTGAGTGGAGTTGTGTTCGTATTAAGCATATTGGGGATTTAACGAAGTTAGAGAAGATTAAGCCTGAACGTCGCAGTCGAATGATCCTAATTTAAACAAAATATTTGAGTACAGTGTGTTGATTGTTGACAGTTCGGTTTTAATCGTGTAAACCAAACCTTAGATAGGTAATTCTATTTATTTGGATTATCTAAAGGTCTCCAAATGTATTTGGAACACAAGTAGGGTCCTCCATTACATTTTATACTGTTAAACAATGCTTCATTGTAGATTGTGAATATGTTGTTTTGTAGGCTCTTTCAAACATTTGTTATACAGAGGACTGACTATATTGGAGGAAAAAAACCCACGTCCCACAAGAAATGTGGAATTCTCTTCTAGATCTCGACATAGAGGGAAAAGCCGTTGGTCAAATTCTTCCATAGTATTCTATCTATATGTATATCAACTGATAAAAAATTAGCAATGTAG
>NW_007378546.1:26225-97715 GCF_000475195.1 Diaphorina citri | reverse complement strand
ATTTCAAACAAGGAAATCTAGAATTTTCTGTTAATTTGAAGAGTCCTTTTTGGACAGTGGAAAACCCTTCCATTGATGAAACCTGACAACAGATTAACATACAAGAAATATCCTACAATACTAATCCCTGCATAGGATTTTGCTGAGAACAACATAAGACATACCTACTGTCAGGCCAAAGTTTACCAAAAAGTAAAATTGTGAAAGATTTGTTTCCTTTTATCGGAAAAAAAAGCTTGCTAAAGTTTTGAAAGATAGCCGAAAGTCTTCTCTTTCTTTTCTGCTTAAAGGTCAACACTCTGATATGATCTTTCTAAAAGTATGAAAGCAAAGAGGAAGGAAGGAAGAGAGAGAGAGGTGGTAGGGGGTGGCGAAGGCTTACGATACGAAACATCCTCGAAACAGTATTAGGAAAAATATTATTCAAGAGCTTCATAGTAAGGAATTTCTACAAGTGCTGATTTTCTCACTAATAAATAATACTAAATATTTATAATCAATAATCAGCTATGTCTAAAAGTTATTAATCCATCCATATAGGCAAAGCTTTTCGAAATACATAGGTACATATTGCCATACATACATAAATGTTGCCAATATTCCAATAGAGAGGGATATGTTCAATAGTTCAATGTAGTATACCTACTTACACAAGTTCCAAATTAACTACTCCATCCCAATATTTGGTTGCTGTAATGCTGTATTTGCTGTATAGTGTATAATGTCAACTGCACCGCTTTTAACCGGTAGGACAAACAATATAAGTTTCCAACAAAAAAGACATGGAAGTCACTCGAAGTAAACCATAGGTTATCAATATCCATATCATTATTATTATAAAAGCTTCAATATTTCATTATATCTCTTAGTTGACTCAGATAATAACCAATACAGAATAGTGTAATATACCTACTTACACAAGTTCCAAATTAACTACTCCATCCCAATATTTGGTTGCTGTAATGCTGTATTTGCTGTATAGTGTATGTATATAATGTCAACTGCACCGCTTTTAACCGGTAGGACAAACAATATAAGTTTCCAACAAAAAAGACATGGAAGTCACTCGAAGTAAACCATAGGTTATCAATATCCATATCATTATTATTATAAAAACTTCAATATTTCATTATATCTCTTAGTTGACTCAGATAATAACCAATACAGAATAATGTAGGCGTCCGTTAGAGAAACAAGTGTCCCATCCACTTATGTCTGCAGTGTGCATTATACAATACCTAAACTCCTGTGTTTCAATAGCATAACGAGATAAAAATGCTAACAGATGACACATTTCTATCTATTGACAGGTGTCATAGCTACTCATTTTCCTCACGAGGCTGAGTGGGCCCCGCAACAGCCAGTCACGGAATCAATCATTTGGATGATACAAATTTCTCGACACCGCCGGGAATCGAACCCGGGTCTCCCGCGTGCAAGGCGAGCGCAGTGACCACTACGCCAAGGGAGCTGACTTCTTTTCGCCATTTTACTTGCTATGTGCATTTTGCATTCAAAGCGAGCTATTATTGTGTCGAACAATGGAAAAAATGCAATTCAATAGTTTTCTTAAAATTGAAACTTTTCTTGGATGTATTCAGTGAAAAGGGCTTTTGTAAGCTTTACTTCTCCGATTACCAAAGTGGTTGACTTCGATAGGACAGTCTACCAACAACCAACAAGGAGGATTACATAAAATTGATACCTATAGTAGCATTGTGTCTAGCAACAAACTTGATCACTGATCACTGTGGGTTAAGAAAACATCTACGAACGATGGGCTTCCAACAAGACCAAACTGTAGGTTTTGCGGGGAGTGGGAAGAGACTACTCATGTCATCCTCGAGTGCAACTCTCTAATAACAGGGAGACTTACTGTAGGGTTAGTTAACCCTCAGCAAGACATCCATGGAAAACACCTCAGGAAAAAGCTACTGAAGATCGCCCGGATCTTCAAGCTCAGTTAGGCTCAACTCCGTACACAAGAAGGTCACTTTGATCCTAAAAGTTGAATTCAGCTTATACGAATCTCGTAGCACTGTGGTTCCTCTAATAGTGGCAAAGCACTTAATAGGTGAAATGTATTGACCACCTGCAACATAACATACACACACTCCGTTCATCACGACATAAGTTTGACTGACCCTCAGTCTGTTGAATTTTTGGCAATTGTGCAACCTGAAACAATGTCACAAGTCACAACGCATCTTGATTTATTCCATGTGAAATCATTAATGTAGACATTGCTAATCGGATTAAATGACAACACCGCAATGTGTCTTCAACCCTCAAAATACACTCAGTACTTTCCATGCCCATGAGATAATTTGGATCTCACGGTGTTAGAATGATTGGGGGGTGTAAAACCCCTTGGACCCCTTTCCTCATATCCACACAAATCCACACTAAATACTGGGGGCTACAATCTCATGTGGAACAGTTTAACCTCTGATAATGCTTGGAGACTATGCCCGGACAGTCTCCAAGTATGTTTGAAGAACATCTTAGCATGAGATTGTAGATCCCGGGGTAAGATTCGACACAGAAGTACAATAAATTCTCATTTCCTTTAGTAACATTCCTTAGCATCGGATTCTGTGGAATATTAGCATCAGTATTCTGCCAAATTACATTTCCAAAAACGTAAAATTTCCATCACATCCGAAAGCACAAAATATTTCTACCGAAAGGAAACGATCAACGTCTGACTGAACGGTCGGTTTTCAGAACAGCTGGGTGCTGTGGGAAGTCAGCTTTGAATAACAATTAACGATGTACTTTCCCTAGACACAAACTATAAGGAAAGATAGAAATAGAAAATATTTCTGCAGTAAAAAAAGCGAAATGTCTGCATTATGCTGGAAAAAAGTTTCGCGGAGGTATTAGCCTTTTTCGAGAAACTTTAGTGTTTTACTTCCGAGTCTACCGATTTTTCATTCGCATGGTAGAATAATTGTCTGCCTTGTGTTATTGTTTTCGTTGATTTTCTGAGGGAAATACGTACCTACTTGTACCAAACATGTACAGTTCTCGTTTCGTTTCCGTCAGTAAATGCAAAAGGTGACTGATCGTACCTAAATGGCATTGGATTACCTATCTTGTCCAGGTGTAAAGGTCACTTACATACATAGCTTTCAAGGTTAGTTCTTATTTAGCGCGTTATGCGATATGAAACATGCGGGGCACTATGATTTGATAGACGTTATCTTACCCTTATCCACCTTATAGCGATGTACCATGTACCCCATACTGTCATTTAGCGCGTTATGCGATATGAAACATGCGGGGCACTATGATTTGATAGACGTTATCTTACCCTTATCCACCTTATAGCGATGTACCCCAGTACCCCTGTTCTACAGATGGATAGCCGAACTAAATTTTCGATAATCTCAGATACAAAAACGAAAATATTCTAGTCCAAAAATATCGGAATTTTTCTTCTTCTTGCTCATACATTGAGGATTGGACTATTGGACAGCATGCAGAAAAAAACCATTCATAAGGCAATACTCCTTTTGATTATTCTTTTCTGCTAAATGCTGTCTCATTGAGGGTCATGCGAACTCTATTTCAAGCAGATATGTATGTAAAACCTATGGAGACCTGATATTGGCTCTCAGTACACCATCATCAGTGTCAACCATAGTTACTTTACTCTTGGTCTTGTAGTCATAGTTGCAAAGAAATAATACATTTTTCTATGTACATGACTAGAAATTTTTGTATTGAAGACCTCCCTCGCAATAAACTTAGACTAGACTCTAGAGTCAATGTTAAGATTGTGTGTTTATTTTACTCATTGCCTTGTATTTTATTTCTAACTTTGCAGAGAAACCAGGACGAGAAAAAACAGGTGTAGAATTTCTTTTACAATACTGCAGTGACTGACATTTTTTTTTTTTTTAGTTATCCGTTTTGAATACGCTATTGAGTGGAGTTGTGTTCGTATTAAGCATATTGGGGATTTAACGAAGTTAGAGAAGATTAAGCCTGAACGTCGCAGTCAAATGAACCTAATTTAAACAAAATATTTGAGTACAGTGTGTTGATTGTTGACAGTTCGGTTTTAATCGTGTAAACCAAACCTTAGATAGGTAATTCTAGTTATTTGGATTGTCTAAAGGTCTCCAAATGTATTTGGAACACAAGTAGGGTCCTCCATTACATTTTATACTGTTAAACAATGCTTCATTGTAGATTGTGAATATGTTGTTTTGTAGGCTCTTTCAAACATTTGTTATACAGAGGACTGACTATATTGGAGGAAAAAAACCCACGTCCCACAAGAAATGTGGAATTCTCTTCTAGATCTCGACATAGAGGGAAAAGCCGTTGGTCAAATTCTTCCATAGTATTCTATCTATATGTATATCAACTGATAAAAAATTAGCAATGTAGTTAGTAAGTAAATGATTTGTAAAGTTAAAAGGTAAGTTGGACAGTATGAAGTGGATGTGACAAGGCATTGTTAAGCTCATTGCCTTGTGCTAGTTCTTCATACATAAAGGTAAAAGATTGTTGTTCACGTGGAATGACCTCAATTCAAACTTGGGAAGGAATTTTTGTCTGTCGAAACATGACCAGGTATTTCCCAGAAAAAATAAATAAATACAAGGTAGTATGAAGTAATATCTTTATGAGTAGGAGTAATGTGACTGAGAGGCTTATGAAAACACCAATGTAGGTATTTAGATCTCTACATCTCCTGGAAATTCTACAGCAGCAAAACTCAGGTGATCGGGAACCTTTGCAATGTGGGTATTTGTAGTTGGACTCGGAAATTTATACAATACTAAAACCAATAAACTCAAGCAAAATTTCAATCTGACTATGAAAAAAGGGCCTATAAAAGGTTGATGCTGTGACTCGAATCGATTGTTAAGTAGAGTGGATAAGTTGGGCAGGCGGCTAGTGAAGACTAATTGGCCTCAACTTCAAAAACAATGACGTCATGAATGGGATGTACGCCAAAAAGTTACGTTATAGAGAAGAGAGAGAAAAAAAATGTAGGTATTTAGATCTCTACATCTCCTGGAAATTCTACAGCAGCAAAACTCAGGTGATCGGGAACCTTTGCAATGTGGGTATTTGCAGTTGGACTCGTAAATTTATACAATACTATAACCAATAAACTCAAGCAAAATTTCAATCTGACTATGAAAAAAGGTTTTAAAAAAGGCCTATAAAAGGTTGATGCTATGACTCGAATCAATAAATTTAGAATAGCATTATTTACGAGCTAATAGTACTCGTAGCGACTTGTCCCTAGATAAACACAGAAAACATCTCAAGTTGGGCAAAAGAAACAAAATGAATTGGAATTTAATAGGAGAAAAAATATGAGAAGAAGAAATAAATAAATATATAGAAAAAATATTATGCATATTTAGATTGTCTTATAGTGGACGGCTCAAGACGAAAGTAAGAAAGATTGAGGCACTAGTAAGAAATGGGAAGGATAAGATTGAAGAATTTCACAAAAAGGCTAAAAACAATGGAGATGAAGTGTGGAGAAGGATAACCTGGTTGATATGGATAGATAATTATGTAGATACAAATGTAGGAAAATAAAATAAAAGTAATAAAACTACCCGGCCAGATACATCAGAAGTGTAGTGAAATATGTGGAGGCAAATAAGCAATAGTTTCCAATATACACTCAAAAGATTACTCAGAGAAGGCATCTATCTGCTGAGGCAAATAATTTCTTTCATCTCTTTTCAGTTTTTAATTCGCTGAGCTTTTCGTGTGTGAATGAAAATCAACCAATAGAAACCCGTGCTCAATCAGAGGATGTGGATGAGTGCCTCGAAAACGACTCGGGAATTAAAATATTGACGAATGATGAAATGGCAACAATACCACCTGAACTACCTGAACCTGAACTTTTGAAACAATTGGCAATAGCGTTACCGTCAAGGTTATTGGTCTTTACAGTTTTTCTCTAGTGGATTGTAAATATTGTAACCACATACGGAAACGTAATAGGTATATTAAAATTATATTCCATCATACCTGACATTTTTGATTCTGTTGTTAAAGAGTTTAGCTCTTTATGCTTCAGTTGAATTTCAAACCCGCGTCGTGCCAGCCTAGTTAGCTTGGTCTTGGTTGGTAGCGCGTCTGCCTTGTAAGTGCTAGGCCACGTGTTCGATTCCTGCCCCGGGCGGATTCTATCCTGAATGGAAAAGGTTCGTTCTCGGAACTTCTGGCTTTCTCCTATCCTGTCTTCCTTCCCTCTTCGATTTCTGGACGATAAAACCTTAGCAGTTCCAGTTCCCTCCATCAAACCTCTTGGGGAAAAAATGGCTAGAGCCACCACTGCACTAGGTTAAACACTATACTATACGAGTAGCTCCCACAACTTCATCTTCATATCTCATCTCGACGCTTCCACTGCTGCGTTTTTCTTTGTTGAGTTATGTGCTCGGGTATTGGGATGATGATAGGAAGTACTTTACGCACTCACAGTGCACCACTTGAGTCAAGTTTCATGAGGGAGTGAACAAATCCTTAGCTTCCAGCCAAACCTTTATTGAAGGGAAGTTGTCGGTCGTTGAAATAAGTCTTGTACCCATTAGAAAGCTTTTTGACGCCTTTTTAGGTCACTGAAACCGAGGTCTTAGAACTCCTGAAAAAATACCTATTGTGGTTTTATTGCATTCAGAACATTTTACTTACCTATTTGAATCAATTTTGCAGTATTTTAGATCAATTTTAAGAGAAGAACCTGTATTTTCGTTTTGTATTGTTTGAAAGTCGATTGTTTTTGGCCCTCGACCAACAAGATAAGATTCCCGATGGTTTATTATTCAACCTTTGTCCTAGGGTCTGGGCTGGCTGTGGGTTAGGGTCTGTCACCTGATCCTTTATCGCGTTACGAGACCCAAGCAAACCTTTGTTGAAGGGAAGTTGTCGGTCGTTGAAATAAGTCTTGTACCCATTAGAAAGCTTTTTGACGCCTTTTTAGGTCACTGAAACCGAGGTCTTAGAACTCCTGAAAAAATACCTATTGTGGTTTTATTGCATTCAGAACATTTTTACTTACCTATTTGAATCAATTTTGCAGTATTTTAGGTCAATTTTAAGAGAAGAACCTGTATTTTTGTTTTGTATTGTTTGAAAGTCGATTGTTTTTGGCGCTCATCTTCATATCTCATCTCGACGCTTCCACTGCTGCGTTTTTCTTTGTTGAGTTATGTGCTCGGGTATTGGAATGATGATAGGAAGTACTTTACGCACTGACAGTGCACCACTTGAGTCAAGTTTCATGAGGGAGTGAACAAATCCTTAGCTTCCAGACAAACCTTTGTTGAAGGGAAGTTGTCGGTTGTTGAAATAAGTCCTGTACCCATTAGAAGGCTTTTTGACGCCTTTTTAGGTCACTGAAACCGAGGTCTTAGAACTCCTGAAAAAATACCTATTATGGTTTTATTGCATTCAGAACATTTTACTTACCTATGTATTTGAATCAATTTTGCAGTATTTTAGGTCAATTTTAAGAGAAGAACCTGTATTTTTGTTTTGTATTGTTTGAATGTCGATTGTTTTTGGCACCCGACCAACAAGATAAGATTCCCGATGGTTTATTATTTAACCTTTGTCCTAGGGTCTGGGCTGGCTGTGGGTTAGGGCCTGTCACCTGATCCTTTATCGCGTTACGAGACCCAAAGCTCTGTCAGACGGAATGACAGACCCAGCTCTGTCAGACGGAATGACAGACCCAGCTCTGTCAGACGGAATGACAGACCCAGCTCTGTGAGACGGAATGACAGACCCAGCTCTGTGAGACGGAATGACAGACCCAGCTCTGTCAGACGGAATGACAGACCCAGGTCTGTGAGGTCTGCTGTGTCAGACGGAATGACAGACCTAGGTCTGTGAGAGCGCAGTCTGTCAAATGGTCTGAGCGTCAGTGGCTGGTCTAATACTACTCGCTCTGAAAAGGGTGATTTTGAATCTTCTATTGAAAACTCGGTAACTTCGTGAAGCTAATAAATGACACATTAAATTATTGGACGCGACAAGCACCAAACCATATGTATGTCCATTTGTTTTCTTCTTCTGTTTGCGTACGTTTCGTACAAGGTGTGGATGAGCTCGCGTGCTTTATCATTGAATTTGCCGTAGTCGCATGTCGTCATGCTGTCTGTTATCTCTCCGAAACTGTTGCCATGACAACGGGAAAAAGAAAACCTTAAACATATTTATAGAGAAAAAAGTGGGGAGTTGTGACTGGGGGGTGGTAGGGAGTCGGGACAAGAGTAAAGGGTACGAAATAGTTAATATTGTATCTACATCTAATAGGTATTGATAGAAGAAAAAACCACTACAGACAAAATTATCGTGTTTGTTTATTTATAAAATAACCAAAACAAACATTAATTTTCTGCTGGAGGCTCGTTGTCTGTCGAAATAATGTCGATATTAGCATAAAATGAAAATAAATCTTCTTTTTTTTATTTATTCTATATGATGGACTCCATCGGAGGTACTCTATTTATGTATGTATCGACAGAGAAAAACGCTCAGAATAGATGAAAAGTATGGATGGGGTCATTTATAAATAGACGAGCAAGAGAGAACACGTGGGGTCGTGGGGGTAGGCACAGCTGAATGACAGAGACAGAAATAAGGTCAAGAACTTTGGCCCGAGTGTGAAGAGAGAACACGTGGGGTCGTGGGGGTAGGCACAGCTGAATGACAGAGACAGAAATAAGGTCAAGAACTTTGGCCCGAGTGTGTATATAATGTGTGTAGGTATAACGGAAATTTTTAATGATGCAGAAAAATGATTTCGTAGGATAAAAAAGAAAGCGAAGAAAAATGATTAAGTGAAGAGGGGTAAAAATCCAGAGCTTTTTTCCGAAGAAAAAATAAACGGTTTTCATAGGACGTGATAAAATGACGTCACTTCACTAAAATAAAAGTTATTTACATTTTTCAAAGGATTTCAATTGTTTCAAGTATGATGGATGCTTGTCACAAATATGGTTCTGCGATTAATACATGTAGATAAAATTTATGACTTGACTTGAACTCGAACCACTAATCTCCAGATCCAAATTCCACAGACAAACTCTAAGCTAGGAGACAAAGACAGTGAAGAAAATATTTAATTTTTTCCCAGGAGGTTCTGTAGTCTTAGGGAGGTTCTGTATTTTTTGTACCTAGGTACTTCTAATTTTTGTTAAAAATAAAATACTATTTCAATTGAATTTCGGGTAGTGGAGGAACACACAGATTTTCTCAGATAGGTATTTGCGTTTGTCTGTTTGTTTGTCGAGATAAGGGGTTGATAATGTGTCAAAAAGGATTACGGAGCTTGACACAAACAAGGACAGACTTTCTAGTAGTTGTACAAAACTTTGTAATCTTCCTCTCTACGTTCCATATTTCAACGTGCTTGCCGGAAGCGAAATTTTATGTTGAAAAAAAAAAGTTCTCTGTAATGTGTCAAAAAGGATTACGGAGCTTGACACAAACAAGGACAGACTTTCTAGTAGTTGTACAAAACTTTGTAATCTCCCTCTCTACATTCCGTATTTAAACGTGCTTGCCGGAAGCGAAATTTTATGTTGAAAAAAAGTTCTCTATTGAGCTTCAAAATAAAATATTTTGACTCTTTTGTTTGCGACATGTTCTTGGCTTCTTGGGGCTTTTTTTACATCAAAGAGGTCTTTAGTTTATTTGAAAGACACGAGTTCTTTATTGATTTTTGAAAACAGGTGACATATTGTGTTGGTTTCTCACAGGTGCAAGTATGAGTAGATACCAATGTGCTGATCCGGTTATGTTCTACACTTGAGATTTGTTATAAAGTCCACAGTTACATATCTGCTTGATGTTAGGTTATCGACTATGCGTTGGTGTTGGTTTCTCACAGGTGCAAGTATGAGTAGATACCAATGTGCTGATCCGGTTATGTTCTACACTTGAGATTTGTTATAAAGTCCATAGTTACATATCTGCTTGATGTTAGGTTATCGACTATGCGTTAAGACTCGATGATCAAATGAGAAGCTTCTCTCTGTTTCTGAAGTCCATGTTTCATTTCCACACTAGCTGAGAATGGCTCACCTGTTCTAAAAGTACAAACACAGTTTTTACAAAGCAAAACGATTCTTGATGATCAAATGAGAAGCTTCTCTCTGTTTCTGAAGTCCATGTTTCATTTCCACACTAGCTGAGAATGGCTCACCTGTTCTAAAAGTATAAATACAGTTTACAAAGCAAGACGATTCCTTTTTTACTATGCCTCGTATTTTGTTCACACATGAAAAACGTTGGACGCAACCTGATACTCATAGTGAAACATTAACACTTAAACGATAACACGACAGTATAACACCCCGGTGTGCAATGTTCAAATGTAGAAAAAATTGCTTCCAATTATTTCTGCGCTATTAATTTTTGCCGTTTAGTCACCGTCGTTCGGTAGAGAGGACGACATTTGGAACGGTCACATGATATGGCGTTCAATTTAATAAAAATCACAATTTGATACTTGCGCGGGAACAAAACAAGTAGACTGTTTTTGTTAGTCTAGAAAGATCTTTTAGATCCGTTGTGAAAATTCTGAATCGATTTATGAAATTTCCTAAAAGGAAGGGATCAAAATATGAGCCATTATATCTTTGGTAGACTGTTTTTGTTAGTCTAGAAAGATCTTTTAGATCCGTTGTGAAAATTCTGAATCGATTTATGAAATTTCCAAAAAGGAAGGGATCAAAATATGAGCCATTATACCTTTGGCTAGACTGTTTTTGTTAGTCTAGAAAGATCTTTTAGATCCGTTGTGAAAATTCTGAATCGATTTATGAAATTTCCAAAAAGGAAGGGATGAAAATATGAGCCATTATATCTTTGGCCTTTCCCTACAAAATAAAGGAAGGGGTATGCACTGAATGCTATCTATGTACGTACACACTGTATCCAGAAAGTACAAAAAAATTATTTGCTTCAGCAACTAACTCATGCCTTCTAGAATATCTAGAGATTAATATGTTAATTGAAACTATTTAAAAGAACACCCAGCATATCTTGTCCTGGTTCAATTACCCAAAAGTTTGGACTCAATGTATAGTAGGTATACATTTTACAAAACCCCATTCAGAATGTCGTTATTTTCTGGGTAAAAGAAGTGATCCGTAGAATAACTTATACCTAACCTTAGTACCCTCTATTCCTCTTCTACCCAAAGTACACACTAGTTTATATCCAAATTCCCAGCGGTAGTTTTCTCAACCACTTACGTCAAATGATACATACAATTGAGGGATTTTATGGAAGAAGGGTCTAGACCTAAAACGGCTTTTCCAATGTGAAACTTTATCAAAAATCAGTCCCAAAAAGAATCATGTAGAAGTGATCCGTAGAATAACTTATACCTAACCTTAGTACCCTCTATTCCTCTTCTACCCAAAGTACACACTAGTTTATATCCAAATTTCCAGCGGTAGTTTTCTCAACCACTTACGTCAAATGATACATACAATTGGAGGCTTTTATGGAAGAAGGGTCTTGACCTAAAACGGCTTTTCCAATGTGAAACTTTGTCAAAAATCAGTCCCAAAAAGAATCATTGACAGTGTTGAGAACTTGATTAAGGATGACATTCCACTATTAAGAAAGCAAATAAAAGGTGATGACAATTAACTTCCTTGAAACATTTAAGACGTGATGTAGGAGTAATAAGAAATGATAAACCCGCAGCCGTTGATACAATGACGAACGTCCATTCATATAACACACAGGGTTACACAATCAGAATCATGTTAATATCAATATACCTATTCACAATTCTACACGAGCTTTTGTAAATTTATCCAAATGATTTTCAATGGAAATCAAAAACTTAACTCTTTTGACTCAAAACTTGATTTTTACTTTAGGCCCTTCTTGAATAACAACCCTTCAACTGATCCCTAACTATGTAGAATTAAAAATAGTTGGATAATAACACCTATCCCATTTATTGATAGTTTCCCTCACAGAAATAACATTGAAAGAGTTCCCTACTTAGATAATACTTATACTCATTTAGATTAAACTTTTAGTGAGTAGATTTCCCATATTCAAAGATAATTCTATGATTAACCTACTTAGATAATACTTATACTCATTTAGATTAAACTTTTAGTGAGTAGATTTCCCATATTCAAAGATAATTTTATGATTAATTTTTTTTATCAAAAATTAGATTACCCAACACCGTGTATAGCTTTTGTACCTAGTTAACCATATTAACCCTCAATATTTCTGCTATTGTTAGACATTTGTATATTGTATAGTCTGATAGTGTAGATTATACCTCCAAGGTCTACAGTTCTCTGTTGATCCACATCTGGAACATTGTCCTGCATCTACGCTTGCGCAGAAGCCTAAAGTAACTCTCAACTTGAGACTGTAGACCTGGGGCATAGTGAATTATCAAGTTAGTACTAACATACCAAAAGTCAGAAACACGATTTTCAAATTTGCCTTGAATGAAAGGTTATTTAAGATTTTTAATATTTCTTTTGGGTTAGGTAGAGGCCATGTGGCAGATGTGGGGTACCAATACTAGGACAGAGTCGTTATTTGGGATACATATTAGGTTAACGCAATATCTAGTTGTTAGCACTTGGAAAAAAGGGGGCTTTTTTTAGAGGATTAAAAAATTCAATAATGGAATAATATCAATAGAAGGTCTAGGCTCGAATAACTAGGAATTGTATGATTAAACATGTGTATTTCTATCAGCATTATTAATTATATTGAATACTTGAAATTGTTCAATTGGATTATCATCGTAGCCAGGTATGTTGCTGACAGGGACATTTGTCGAGTTGTTCATGTTTTCATTGATGTTCACAAGATCCTCGGTATTTTTCCAATTGCTTTGAATTCATACTTGATGTGTAATCAAGTTCATTTGTTTTAATTCCTTTATGAAAAATGAATTCCTTATTTTAATATTCAGTAGTACCATGTGCCAAGCCCAACAATGTAGTGGTTAAAATTTATTTTCTACTGAAGGTAGGTATATCATAACGTTAACAAAATATGTTTTACAAATCCTTTTCACAATTTTCATTTTGTTCTTTTCCATGTCCTTTCCCTTTTTATAAGCTTAGTATCTGCTTCTTTTATTGTCTACTTTTAAGCCTAATAGTGCCTTCTCTCTATTGCCTTTTGACAAGTCTACTATTGTACTCCGTAGTTATTATATTTCTGCTATTGTTAGACATTTGTATATTGTATAGTCTGATAGTGTAGATTATACCTCCAAGGTCTACAGTTCTCTGTTGATCCATACCTGGAACATTGTCCTGCATCTACGCTTGCCCAGAAGCCTAAAGTAACTCTCAACTTGAGACTGTAGACCTGGGGCATAGTGAATTATCAAGTTAGTACTAACATACCAAAAGTCAGAAAAACGATTTTCAAATTTGCCTTGAATGAAAGGTTATTTAAGATTTTCAATATTTCTTTTGGGTTAGGTAGAGGTCATGTGGCAGATGTGGGGTACCAATACTAGGACAGAGTTGTTATTTGGGATACATATTAGGTTAACGCAAGATCTAGTTGTTAGCACTTGGAAAAAAGGGGGCTTTTTTTAGAGGATACGTGTTAAAAAATTCAATAATGGAATAATATCAATAGAAGGTCTAGGCTCGAATAACTATAAAAAAAAACTAGGAACTGTATGAGCAAACATACCAAAAGTCAGAAAAACGATTTTCAAATTTGCCTTGAATGAAAGGTTATTTAAGATTTTCAATATTTCTTTTGGGTTAGGTAGAGGCCATGTGGCAGATGTGGGGTACCAATACTAGGACAGAGTTGTTATTTGGGATACATATTAGGTTAACGCAATAGAAGGTCTAGGCTCGAATAACTAGGAATTGTATGAGCAAACATGTATTGTGTATTTCTATCAGCATTATTAATTATATTGAATGTTTTCTACCTCTATTTCAGGCCCGTCGGAGTTTGGGGTAAAATCGTCGGCTCCTTATGTGCCATTGCCGGTGTGCTTACCATCGCCCTTCCCGTGCCTGTCATAGTCTCCAACTTCAACTACTTCTACCACAGGGAGACTGATCAGGAGGATATGCAATCTCAAAACTTCAACCATGTCACTAGCTGTCCTTATCTTCCAGGCACTTTAGGTGAGTGGCTTGTTGACAACTCATCTTCCAGGTCCAGGAAGGTGGCTGCTGCCACGGGGTTGGTCCATAATGATGTGGGGTCTAGTTGGGTGGGGTGTGCCGGGCAGTTAAAAAGATGTGGTACATCCTTATCTTTCCTGATTTTAAAATCTACATAACAGATAGTTAGATACCTAGATAAATA
Source organism: Diaphorina citri (assembly GCF_000475195.1). Classification (NCBI taxonomy): domain Eukaryota; kingdom Metazoa; phylum Arthropoda; class Insecta; order Hemiptera; family Psyllidae; genus Diaphorina; species Diaphorina citri. The sequence continues at coordinate 83,372 of NW_007378546.1, read as the reverse complement.
TAAAACATGTACACCTACTTTCCTCGCCAGAAACATTAGTTTATTTCGATTGAAGTCAGATTAATTGACCATTGTGTATCGCATTTAAAAAGAAAATCTTCAAAATAAGTAAATAGCATACCGAAAAATTCAAGAGAACTTGAGCCTTTCAATTTTTAACCGAATGAAATTATTTTCAGGAGGATATGCAATCTCAAAACTTCAACCATGTCACTAGCTGTCCTTATCTTCCAGGCACTTTAGGTGAGTGGCTTGTTGACAACGTTCAGTCACTCATCTTCCAGGTCCAGGAAGGTGGCTGCTGCCACGGGATTGGTCCGTAATGATGTGGAGTTTATTTGGGGTGGGGTATGCCGGGCAGTTAAACAGAAGTAGTACGAGTACATCCCGTGCCGCACTCCTGCAGTCTGGGCTTAGGTCAGGGATCCCAGGGTCTATTCGGTGTTGGTAGTTGCGCAGTCGTCGGTTTCACGTACTAAATCTTACATCCCACGAACTTTTGCGAGGAGCAAAGTGAGAGCTTGCTTTCAGTAATATGTGCCGCACTCCTGCAGTCTGGGCTTAGGTCGGGGATCCCAGGGTCTATTCGGTGTTGGTAGTTGCGCAGTCGTCGGGTTCACGTACTAAATCTTACATCCCACGAACTTTTGCGAGGAGCAAAGTGAGAGCTTGCTTTCAGTAATATGCCAATGGTGTCTCATTTTGTCACTAACAAATTAATTAATTAGTTTTGTTCTTCCATCATTTTGTTAAACAAACATTTTACTTCCTAATTTTAGTGGGATCATTACAATGAAACTTGCATGAAACTTGTTTTAGTTTCATTTCTTTACAAATATTGGTACAATGTTGACTCTCATTTTCCAATCATCTTTCTGTTCCAGGCCAACATATGAAAAAAAGCTCATTATCCGAGTCTTCATCTGATATGATGGAGCTAGAAGAAGGTTTACTCTTTGGTCGGGACTATTCGACCAGCCTCACCAACAAGAAACTGCTTAGTAATAATAACCTTAGTCTGTGCAACCCCAAGCACAATATAATGAGCATTGAGACCGATGTCTGACTAGTGTGTAAGTATGGGTTTTGGTGGGCTGTAGTTACCATGACCACAGTGGGCTATGGTGACATGACGTACGCAACTTTTCATTTTCCATTATTATTTATTTTTTGTTTTGTTTCTTTTTAATTTTTATGATCACTAACAAATTAATTAATTAGTTTTGTTCTTCCATCATTTTATTAAACAAACATTTTACTTCCTAATTTTAGTGGGATCATTACAAACGCATGAAACTTGTTTTAGTTTCATTTCTTTACAAATATTGGTACAATGTTGATCATCCTGTGCCGCACTCCTGCAGTCTGGGCTTAGGTCGGGGATCCCAGGGTCTATTCGGTGTTGGTAGTTGCGCAGTCGTCGGGTTCATGTAAATGTTAAATCCCATGAACATTTGCGAGGAGCAAAGTGAGTGCTTGCTTTCTTTCACTTGTAGCAATCCATTTTATTTAAGTAGTCCGATATGAAAAATAAGTTCACTGTTAGATTAATCTCGTTACGTCTAAATACAAGTAGTGTCGTACCCCAACGCACTCATTGTAACTAATTCTACTTTAAATGAATTTCTCCTTTTAGTCTTTTATCATTTGTATTTGGACGTACGATGCTATCAGTTTTATTTAAAATAACCTTTTGATTTTTGTTCCCATGACTTATTTGACTTATAACTATGATTATTTCGCATTTTATTTTTTTCACGCATACTTCCTACTTATTTTTAGTCTTTTTTTTTAATTTTCATAGATACCTCAATAGATAGAAGTTGTTTCTTTAGTAAAAACAGAAAATTCTTTGTATTCAAATTTCATAACACGAACATATAAATTGAATAACGCGTGCGGTGCAGTTCCATGTTACATTTTTGGTTTGTTTCATTTTATTTTCTTATTTAATTTGCAAATACTCTTTCAAGCGACAAGTCCACCATAATGTTCTGGATAAATATTATCTTTACTATTTATGTAATATCTTCTTCCATTCAAAATTTGCTGTTTGTCTTTCGGATTGTGTTCAAGTTGTGAGCTGTTTTCCATTAGGGCGTGAGAATAGTTATTCCTGGTGTACAGGAGAACCAGCTGCAGGAATAAGAGTCGTGCTGTCTCTCTTGTATATCAATTTATTTGGCTGGTTTGTTGTTTTGATTCCGCTATAGTTATCCTAGGTAGGCTTGATTTTTGACGTAAGTGGTTTGGAATTGAGAATAATAACAGAAAATGCGTAAGATTAATTTCATGCCAAAAACTACGCGATCAAATAACTCAATTTTTACCTTACAAGTACCAATACTAGGTTCAAGGCTACATTTAGAGCCATTGTTGCATGTTTTTTTTTTTTTTTTTTTTTCATCTTCAAATACGACTTGTTTAGAATTCAGAGACCGGACCATCTTAAATCCTACAGAAAGTTTTGATGGTGTGTTGCTTTGACCGTTTGTTTGTGTCTTTCATGATTTCAATTCTTTTTATTTATTTTCTTATTTAATTTTAATTTAACCGTTTAATTTTGTTTGCACAATTTTATAATTTTATTTGCTTTTGAGTGTTATTTTTTTCAATTTTTATTATTATTTTAATATCTTCATAAAGATATTATGTTGACTTCTGATTGCAATTCCCTCATTAATAGAAAAAAAATATTCATACCTTACTCAGTTTAAGAGCAGTTTCAAAATCATTAGTCTTTGACTTCTGATTGCAATTCCCTCATTAATAGAAAAAAAATATTCATACCTTACTCAGTTTAAGAGCAGTTTCAAAATCATTAGTCTTATCCTTTTTCAAATAATACATTTTCATTTATAATCCTATTTTCTCAGAATTCTTCTTTTAATATAGGTACTTACACATATCGAATGATTTAGGTATACGATTCAGAATATTTATTTTGATCGATCAAAATTTATCTAATTCTTCTTTTAATATAGGTACTTACACATATCGAATGATTTAGGTATACGATTCAGAATATTTATTTTGATCGATCAAAATTTATCGATATCCTGTTAAAACAAATAGGTATACAAGGAACAACATGAACACTTAAGTTTCATACACCAAATCTTTTGAATGAATCTCCATATCCTATTTTCACTTTTGGAACCATCAATGTAGGTACCTACCTACCTACCTCGTTTTCAGTTTTTTTTTATATCATTATTTTATTATTATTTATTATTTTTTTCCTTTTCCCCCTCCGCATGTGGATTTTTGAATGTTGTGTTTCTTTTTTAAATCTCTAGACTTAATTTCCGAGGCAAATCACTTCAATATTTCCTTTAATCACTGTTCATATTCTTTGAACAACATCTCAACATAGATGAGTCCTTACGAGGCTGAGTGCGCCCCAACAAACACCAAGCACAGAGCCGAAAAAACTTCAACCCCGCCGGGAATCGAACCCGGAACCTCCGGCGTACAAGTCTAGTCACCAAGCCACTTTTTTTCCTTTTCCCCCTCCGCATGTGGATTTTTGAATGTTGTGTTTCTTTTTTAAATCTCTAGACTTAATTTCCGAGGCAAATCACAACTTTCTTGACTTGGCGGGGCGGAGCGCAACCGCGCTCCTTAATCACTGTTCATATTCTTTGAACAACATCTCAACATAGATGACAATTCATTTTAAATCCTTTTCCCCTTTTTCGGGGTTTAAACACCTACAGACGATTGTCCGAACCAGTCGAAATTACTCGTATAAGCTATAAAATTCAAAACACTCGATGAATTTTAGATGTACTGGAAATTTGTTTCCCTCAGAACTCCTCTGTCATTTTAGTTTTATATGCAAGGACTGTACGGTGACTGTGTGTATTATTTGTGTATTGTGTGTGATTATCATTATCATTTACCAACCACCGAGGCTTTAATACATAGGTACTCACTGATCATATATTCTATTTTTCCTTCCTGTATTCCTTCTCTCTTCGATTTCGGGACGATAAGACCATAGCAGTTACAGTTCCCTCTGTCAAACCTCTTTAAAAAAAATCAATTGCCCTTACGAGGCTGAGTGCGCCCCAACAAACACCAAGCACAGAGCCGAAAAAACTTCAACCCCGCCGGGAATCGAACCCGGAACCTCCAGCGTACAAGTCTAGTCACCAAGCCATGGAGGCATACTTTTATTTTTAAATAGATTTGAGAAGCAGGATCTAGCGATAGTTGAGACTTGGTAAATTTTACATATCCTTTTTTGTACAAATTCAGGCTAAAAAAATTAGTCTATCGTTAAAAGATGTACGCTTAATATTTTGTAAAATTGAAAGTTCACGTGGTACTCTGAAATTTGGTGTCTGGATAACCCTAGTAAGATAAATACGAGTTATAACCAAACACCAAATAGTCGGATTTGCCAAGCGGGAAGGAAATGTAGGAGCATGGTTCATACATATAAAGCTGAAAACATATTCAAAAATTAGTCTATCGTTAAAAGATGTACGCTTAATATTTTGTAAAATTGAAAGTTCACGTGGTACTCTGAAATTTGGTGTCTGGATATTAACCCTAGTAAGATACGAGTTATAACCAAACACCAAATAGTCGGATTTGCCAAGCGGGAAGGAAATGTAGGAGCATGGTTCATACATACAAAAGCTAAAAACATATTCAACATTTTCTCCTTTTATACCAAAATTTATTACAGGTTAGTCAGGTTTGCCTTCCATAATATGACACCTACTAACATTGTTTATCTCTTATTTGATACAACAATAAATAATGTAATATTTCATAAGTTTACAATTTCAGAGAGAAGGTATTTTATAACAATACATTAGCCAGATCAATGTATTTTTTTATTTATAAGTTTGTACATTAAGATATATAAAAAAAATCCAAGTACCTACTGCGAGAAAATGCCACATGTAGAATATGTTTTTATCTGAATTAAACCCAGCTCATCAAATAAAAATCCGATTGTCCGAACCAGTCGAAATTACTCGTATAAGCTATAAAATTCAAAACACTCGATGAAATTTAGATGTACTGGAAATTTGTTTCCGTCAGAACTCCTCTGTCATTTTAGTTTTATATGCAAGGACTGTACGGTGACTGTGTGTATTATTTGTGTATTCTGTGTGATCATCATTATCATTTACCAACCACCGAGGCTTTAATACATAGGTGCTCACTGATCATATATTCTATTTTTCCCCCAATTAATTTATTTATACTTTCTATTAAACTATTTTTCCTAGCAGATGCATCGAAAGAACTGGATGCCTCCGTTCAAGAAATTATAAAAATAAAAACAAAGTAATAATAATCATCATTGTTTTATCATTTTTCTCGAACCTATACCACTTTTTACTCGTATCGGGTAGGTCGGGATTTCATAATTCGCTTCTTTGATATTTCTCTCACCAATATTTTTTTTTCTTTTTTTTACCTTTCTCAGTACTTTCTTATTCTTTATTTACTTTCTCACACGTTTATTTCTGGGATTGTTTGTATAGATACCTAGCAGATGCATCGAAAGAACTGGATGCCTCCGTTCAAGAAATTATAAAAATAAAAACAAAGTAATAATAATCATCATTGTTTTATTATTTTTCTCGAACCTATACCACTTTTTACTCGTATGGGGTATGTCGGGATTTCATTATTCGCTTCTTTGATATTTCTCTCACCGATGTTTTCTTTTCTTTTTTTTTACCTTTCTCAGTACTTTCTTATTCTTTCTTTACTTTCTCACACGTTTATTTCTGGGATTGTTTGTATAGATACTTCTGGTTGCCAAATCCACAAATTTTTCTACCCCAATTTTGTTATGATATTAAATACTGCGAACCGCCATATTTTTCTTTTTATGTTGAGATATAGGTCATTATAAAAAAAAAATGTGAAACTTTATTTTTTTTCTTTTTCGACAACTGTTCGAAAAATAACTTTTACACCGGAAATAACAAAGAATTTTCTTCGTTAGATTTTCCCTTTGTTTCCCCCCAGTAGATTTGGTTGCATGCTTACATAATATTGTAGCACATCGGCATCGCTAGCTTGCAGACAGCTAGATAATTTGATCCCCCTTGCATTTGTAGACTACGTAGACATTTTGTGCATGACTGTTAGAGAAAATAAGGAAAAAATTAAATATGAACATGGGTAGAAACTTGAAACAGACATTCTAATGCAAAGGGAGTCTATTTTCCCCTCGGGTTGGATCCAATTTTAAATGTTCTAATCCATAAAGGATAGTTCTCGAAATTTTGCGAAGGAGAAAAACGTGTCTAAAAAAACATTCGTAAATATGAACATGGGTAGAAACTTGAAACAGACATTCTAATGCAAAGGGAGTCTATTTTCCCCTCGGGTTGGATCCAATTTTAAATGGTCTAATCCATAAAGGATAGTTCTCGAAATTTTGCGAAGGAGAAAAACGTGTCTAAAAAGACATTCCCTTCTCTAATAACTCGGAACAGGTTCAAGATAGAAATTGTTCCCGGAAATATTTGGAACATAATATGTTAATTGAAACTATTTAAAAGAACACCCAGCATATCTTGTCCTGGTTCAATTACCCAAAAGTTTGGACTCAATGTATAGTATACATTTTACAAAACCCTATTCAGAATGTGGTTATTTTCTGGGTAAAAGAAGTGATCCGTAGAATAACTTATACCTAACCTTAGTACCCTCTATTCCTCTTCTACCCAAAGTACACACTAGTTTATATCCAAATTCCCAGCGGTAGTTTTCTCAACCACTTACGTCAAATGATACATACAATTGGAGGCTTTTATGGAAGAAGGGTCTAGACCTAAAACGGCTTTTCCAATGTGAAACTTTATCAAAAATCAGTCCCAAAAAGAATCATGTTAATATCAATATACCTATTCACAATTCTACACGAGCTTTTGTAAATTTATCCAAATGATTTTCAATGGAAATCAAAAACTTAACTCTTTTGACTCAAAACTTGATTTTTACTTTAGGCCCTTCTTGAATAACAACCCTTCAACTGATCCCTAACTATGTAGAATTAAAAATAGTTGGATAATAACACCTATCCCTTTTATTGATAGTTTCCCTCACAGAAATAACATTGAAAGAGTTTCCTACTTAGATAATACTTATACTCATTTAGATTAAACTTTTAGTGAGTAGATTTCCCATATTCAAAGATAATTCTATGATTAATTTTTATCAAAAATTAGATTACCCAACACCGTGTATAGCTTTTGTACCTAGTTAACCATATTAACCCTCAATATTTCTGCTATTGTTAGACATTTGTATATTGTATAGTCTGATAGTGTAGATTATACCTCCAAGGTCTACAGTTCTCTGTTGATCCACATCTGGAACATTGTCCTGCATCTACGCTTGCGCAGAAGCCTAAAGTAACTCTCAACTTGAGACTGTAGACCTGGGGCATAGTGAATTATCAAGTTAGTACTAACATACCAAAAGTCAGAAAAACGATTTTCAAATTTGCCTTGAATGAAAGGTTATTTAAGATTTTCAATATTTCTTTTGGGTTAGGTAGAGGCCATGTGGCAGATGTGGGGTACCAATACTAGGACAGAGTTGTTATTTGGGATACATATTAGGTTACTGAACCGCTCTTCCGATCTAAATATATAATTATATATAATACCTAGATAAAAATGAAAAATTAAAAAAAATGTACGTAGGTAGGAAGAACACAAAGGAAAAACATGAAAATATGGCCATTTAAGCTTCTATTGACACCTAATTTACGATTAAGTTGTCAATACGTAAAATAGCAAAAATGTTATCAAATATTTCTTGATAAAATTATTACAGACTAATTGATAGCCGGACCACAATCAGAGTTTAAACTCGGTTTAACTTGAACTCTTGGATTAAGCAATCTGATTGGTTGATTGAAAAAAAAAATCAGAATCAAAAAATTTAGCCAATCAGATTGCTTTAACTGAAAGTTACAGCAGTTTACACAGATTGTGGTTTACACCGAGTTTACACAGATTGTGGTTTACACCGAGTTTACACACATTGTGGTTTACACCGAGTTTACACACATTGTGGTTTACACCGGATGTAAAAAATAAATATATATATATAATACCTAGATAAAAATGAAATATTAAAAAAATGTACGTAGGTGGGAAGAACACAAAAAGGAAAAACATGAAAATATGGCCATTCAAGCTTCTATTGGCACCTAATTTACGATTAAGTTGTCAATACGTAAAATAGCAAAAATGTTATCAAATATTTCTTGATAAAATTATTACAGACTAATTGATAGCCGGACCACAATCAGAGTTTAAACTCGGTTTAACTTGAACTCTTGGATTAAGCAATCTGATTGGTTGATTGAAAAAAAAAATCAGAATCAAAAAATTTAGCCAATCAGATTGCTTTAACTGAAAGTTACAGCAGTTTACACAGATTGTGGTTTACACCGAGTTTACACAGATTGTGGTGTACACCGAGTTTACACAGATTGTGGTTTACACCGAGTTTACACAAGTTGTGGTTTACACCGAGTTTACACACACTGTGGTTTACACCGAGTTTACACAGATTGTGGTTTACACCATTAGGAGTAATTCGATGAATAAGAATGATTCTGATAACATGGACGACTTGTCCTTGTTGTTGCTGTAGTCGATTTTTATTTGAATTGCCTTTGCCTTCGATGAATAAGAATGATTCTGATAACATGGACGACTTGTCCTTGTTGTTGCTGTAGTCGATTTTTATTTGAATTGCCTTTGAGATTGTCGTTTACACCGAGTTTACACAGATTGTGGTTTACACCGATTTTACACAGATTGTGGTTTACACCGAGTTTACACAGATTGTGGTTTACACCGATTGCCTTTGCCCCCCCTTCCTTATTTTCTGCGCATTCTGCTAGATGATTTAACAGCCATTTTTATAATTAAAATTAAGTTGATCTTAGGAAATGTTAGTTTCAAGTCCAATCTTGCGCATGAACTTTTCAGCAAAAAGTTAAACGTAAACCTCAGCTTAGTAGTTTTGACCAAAAAATTGTCTTCATAAATAATATGGCTGTGCATCTCATTTCAATCTGTGTCTATAGGTTTCAACAGTAAGACATTATTAGCTCACAATTTTTGACCAAAAAATTGTCTTCATAAATAATATGGCTGTGCATCTCATTTCAATCTGTGTCTATAGGTTTCAACAGTAAGACATTATTTGCTTGAAAAAGGTATCACTTCACCTGATTTTGAGTTTTTACTTTGAGGTACCTGCCTGAGATCTCTACTAAAATAATAATAAAAATTGGGATCGCATGTCAAAGGCTACTGACTGGGAATATTTCATGTTAATAAATCACCTGCTAACAACATTCTTGGACGAAAATGTCGTTTGAGCATCGCATAGGTCTCGGCTTCTCAAATCGTAAAACTGACTTTAACACCTGATGATTCCCACGCATTTACGTTTGGTAGGTTTCGGCTTCTCAAATCGTAAAACTGACTTTAACACCTGATGATTCCCACGCATTTACGTTTATCGCCACAAATAAATTTAGGTAAGTTTGACGAGCAAAACTCAAAGTAGATAATTAGACATGATATCACGAACGTAAAAAGCCAACTTTTGTAATTCTAAGAAAATGTTCATCAGCTCAGTAAAAGTGGTTCAAAAATCATATGATAGCCTAGGGTTTCTACGCTTAGTAATAATAACCTTAGTCTGTGCAACCCCAAGCACAATATAATGAGCATTGAGACCGATGTCTGACTAGTGTGTAAGTATGGGATATACCTGGCCTCCATTAACTTTTCACTGGAACACAAGCCAAGGTAAAGGTGGTACAATCAGAGGTTGCAACATTTTTATTCTACAAGGAATGATATGATTTGTGACCTCTGACTATTTATAAGTATGGGCTATACCTGGCCTCCATTAACTTTTCACTGGAACACAAGCCAAGGTAAAGGTGGTACAATCAGAGGTTGCAACATTTTTTTCTACAAGGCATGATCTGATTTGTGACCTCTGACTATTTTATCTTTACCTTATGATCCAGGCTTATGTCTATCATCTTCTGTTCTTACAATCTAATAAGTATGGGCTATACCTGGCCTCCATTAACTTTTCACTGGAACACAAGCCAAGGTAAAGGTGGTACAATCAGAGGTTGCAACATTTTATTCTACAAGGAATGATATGATTTGTGACCTCTGACTATTTTATCTTTACCTTATGATCCAGGCTTATGTCTATCATCTTCTGTTCTTACAATCTAGTCATTCCTAAAAGATTTTCACTGCCCAGCACATTCGTTATCTTCCTGGGGTTCTAGAACATTCTCAAATTCCTAGTGATTACAATAAAAATAATGAAATTCATCCTCCAAATATTTGAAAGGTGAAACATGGTAAATACTAGTATGTACCTAGTTCAGTAAATTATAAAAAGAAAACAAACACGGAATTCCGAAATCAAAATGAGGCTCAAAACATATCAAAAATTTTAATATCCTATGTGTTGACCATTGTTGCCGAAAATTTCATCAAAATTAGTTAAAGAATTGCATATTTTACCTATTTAGTAACGAACAAACAGGGAAACTAAATGGCACATCGTCGAGGTTAAACTTACAGCTTATACTTTCGTTAAGGTGATGAATTTGGAGGTTATTATCGAATAAAGAATAAGGCTTTCTATTTTTACTAGGAGACTTACAAAATAAAAATACATAATACAAATTTATTTTGTGGGTACCATTTAGTACCTACATTTATTTATACTTAATTTATTTAATAATTTATTCTATTTTTGAACTAATTCCTTCCATTAATTAAAAAAATCATAAATAACTAACATAATCTTTTTAAATTATTATAGATGGATCATCTTTTGCTTCTAGATTGTTGTCGTTGTCTTTTCCGTAGATAATTTTAAAACACAAAGCTAGTTAGGGTACTTAGTGTTGTATTATTTCGATTTAAAGATGAGTGACTAAAAGTGACCCATTTTAATTGAATTATCATTCCTAAAAGATTTTCACTGCCCAGCACATTCGTTATCTTCCTGGGGTTCTAGAACATTCTCAAATTCCTAGTGATTACAACAAATAAAGAAATTCATCCTTCAAATATTTGAAATGTGAAACATGGTAAATACTAGTATGTAGGTACCTAGTTCACGGGAATTCCGAAATCAAAATGAGGCCCAAAACTTATCAAAAAATTTAATGTCCTATGTGTTTACCATTGTTGCCGAAAATTTCATCAAAACTAGTTAAAGAATTGCATATTTTATGTAGTAACGAACAAACAGGGAAACTAAATGACACATCGTCGTGGTTAAACTTACAGCTTGTACTTTCGTTAAGGTGATGAATTTGGAGGTTATTATCGAATAAAGAATAAGGCTTTCTATTTTTACTAGGAACTTGGGAATATTATCTTCATTATAATAGATACAGACACATACCCTAGGTATCGACTGTGTGTCTGTAGGAATTCAACAGTCACTCCAGCTCTCTAGTATAGGTACTATTGTCATAGCCACATTAATACCCTAGGTATCGACTGTGTGTCTGTAGGAATTCAACAGTCACTCCAGCTCTCTAGTATACTATTGTCATAGCCACATTATACCCTAGGTATCGACTGTGTGTCTGTAGGAATTCAACAGTCACTCCAGCTCTCTAGTATACTATTGTCATAGCCACATTAAAAAAAGTATTCTTTCTGTGTATTTCCCTTAACGTTTTTATTTCATATATCTAGAATTGATCAACAAATTAATGCCCTCTGAAAAATTCACCTTAATTTTTTTTATTATTATTCATTAAAAGTTCGTTCTCGTTTTTGTTTGTTTATTTAGAGAGGCCTATATTAGGTTTTTTAAATATACATTAATCAATTTTGTTTTTATTTGTTTTGTATTTTTTGTAATTACCGTAGCTATATTTCCCAAATATGTACGAACAAAGAAGCTGGATCAATTTCCATTTAATTTTTCTTTAATCTAAGGACGCGGCAAACCTTTTAATATATTTCAAATACGTCCGTAGAATTAGTTAAGGACTTATTCAAAAAGGATTTGAAATAAAAGTATTTCAATGTAGGTAGAAATTCCAACATGAGAGATGCGACTTTTCAGTTGTTATTTAAAAGTTATCAACTGATTAAACGTATCCCATCAGGATAAAATCCGCCCCGGGCGGGAATCGAACCCACGGCCTAGCGCTTACAAGGCAGACGCACTACCAACTAAGCTAACTAGGCTGGCTATGGAAATTGATTGCAAAGGAGGTACTTGGTAATTCCGTGATATCCACCACAAAGAATTCGTAATTTGATTTGAAATAAAAGTATTTCAATGTAGGTAGAAATTCCAACATGAGAGATGCGACTTTTCAGTTGTTATTTAAAAGTTATCAACTGATTAAACGTATCCCATCAGGATAAAATCCGCCCCGGGCGGGAATCGAACCCACGGCCTAGCGCTTACAAGGCAGACGCACTACCAACTAAGCTAACTAGGCTGGCTATGGAAATTGATTGCAAAGGAGGTACTTGGTAATTCCGTGATATCCACCACAAAGAATTCGTAATTTGATTTGAAATAAAAGTATTTCAATGTAGGTAGAAATTCCAACATGAGAGATGCGACTTTTCAGTTGTTATTTAAAAGTTATCAACTGATTAAACGTAAATGCGTGGGAATCATCAGGTGTTAAAGTCAGTTTTACGATTTGAGAAGCCGAATTTACACAGATTGTGGTTTACACCGAGTTTACACAGATTGTGGTTTACACCAAGTTTACACAGATTATGGTTTACAGTGTTTAGACCGAGTTTACACAGATTGTGGTTTACACCCAGTTTACACACACTGTGGTTTACACCGAGTTTACACACATTGTGGTTTACACCGAGTTTACACAGATTGTGGTTTACACCGAGTTTACACAGATTGTGGTTTACACCAAGTTTACACAGATTATGGTTTACAGTGTTTAGACCGTGTTTACACAGATTGTGGTTTACACCCAGTTTACACACACTGTGGTTTACACCGAGTTTACACACATTGTGGTTTACACCGAGTTTACACAGATTGTGGTTTACAGATTGTGGCTCCGGTCAGGATAGAAGCAAATCATACATTTATAATTTATATCCATATCAATAATGGTCCATATGAAGGTGTTAATACACATTGTCACTTGAGAAACAACATCACCTAAAATGACATTGAAAAACTATTTTTTAACCAAATTACATTACAAATTACATTACATTACCAACTGTGAAGAATGAAACGCATCATCTAAAAATTAAAAATCCAATAAAGAACTTCATTTATTTACGTTTGATCAGTTGATAACTTTTAAAAATAACAACTGAATGGTCGCATCTCTCATGTTGGAATTTCTACCTATTTCAAATCAAATTACGAATTCTTTGTGGTGGATATCACGGAATTACTAAGTACCTCCTTTGCAATCAATTTCCATTTTTCAATAATCTTTTTACGGGGGTAATACCGGCACTGGTTGCTACTCTATTAAAGTGGCTACTCAATTGTCCTTAGCCAGCCTAGTTAGCTCCATATTTCAATAATCTTTTTACAGGGGTAATACCGGCACTGGTTGCTACTCTATTAAAGTGGCTACTCAATTGTCCTTAATTTCTACCTATTTCAAATCAAATTACGAATTCTTTGTGGTGGATATCACGGAATTACTAAGTACCTCCTTTGCAATCAATTTCCATATTTCAATAATCTTTTTACAGGGGTAATACCGGCACTGGTTGCTACTCTATTAAAGTGGCTACTCAATTGTCCTTAGCCAGCCGACTTCATTTAAGAACGATAAATGGTTCATAAGTGGTGTTGTTTCTTACGTGACGCTATGCTGAAAACAGGTTCCTTACCTTCAATACATATTTTCATTTCGTTTCTGATTTGGCTAAGTATATTGTCATTGATTGATTCTTTCGTTTAAATTTGTTATTGCTCTGTAGTGATTCATACCTTTACCACACATCATAGGGTACCTTATGCTGCTATGCAATTTTCAAATTTTATCTTTAAATTTGCAAAATGAACTTCCTTGTTTTTTATCGAGCCTTTAAAAATTTACTATTCATATTTGCTACCAGTTTTAAAAACGATGTCAAAATAAAAATAAGTATCAAATTGGAATATCTGTTTTTAAGGGTATTTCAAGAGATTACCTCAAATGTGTATTGCCACATTTTGATGAAAACCTATGCCTGATGTTGAGCTTTGTAAATGTGTCTTGTCAAAATGGATTTATATACAAAACAAAGTAAAAGAATAGTGACTGAAATAAGTAAACATGCTTATTCGTAGGATATTAACTTCATCTAGCTGAGCTTTGTATAATATTCAAACAACAGGTAAAAAGCCGTACCCTGAACTAAACAGTTTGAAAACAAACACCAAGTTGATGGAGAACATAGTACGCGTAAAATTAAAAGTCCATTAGATTGGGTAAACATTTATCGTAGGGAATCAAATCTTTATCTTTATTTTAATGTTAACATTTCAGAAGAATTGCTCAGACAATCATACATTCATTTACGAAGAAGACATGTTTCTTTTGCTTGAAATTTAAAAGCTTGATCGCATAATACGCCTATTACACACATATGGCTGCAGTTCCATTGTAAACACTAGACATCTCTATGCATGTAATTCATTCTATTATCATGAAAGCACATACACAGAGAGAGTATTGGATAGCGTGACGTCAGAAATTTTGCCCAATGGAACCGTGGCCCAAGTCTTCCGTTTGATTAACAGCATGATTAACACGACTAGTTAAATAGTTTTCAGATGCCACTTACAGATTCAGAGGATCTCAGTCATCAAATTTTGATTCCTTCTGATCTATTTTATGTTGGCACTCTTGCAGTTCTTTCAATACTTGCTCCTGAGTATCATGGTGGGTTTAAATAAATCTGACTATTTCTTTTAGTGGCTCAGCAGCACTACCAAGCATTATTTATTTACGGAATTAATTAAAAATCTTAACTTTTCAATAATAAAATAAATAAATATTATTTTTAGTCGCAGTATACCTACATAGATACTTTTTATGTTCTAAAAAAAGTCAATACTGAAGCAATCTAGTAGTACACTACAGAACACTATTCAAAGAACTGATATATGCACTAAAATAATTTGGAATTTTATTGTTAATTACAAAATGGAGAAAAAATGCTTATCACTGCCTTGTAATGACGGAATCATAATCCTCAACTGTAATACGAAACTAATGCTGAGTTAAACATATTAATACTGCCCATTTTAGTAATTTTGTCTGATTCAGTGCAAATTATGATGGCCAAATGCTTAAGCAAACTCAATGTAAATGTATAAAGTCTACTGAAATTTTTAGGAAAACACAAAGCCATGTTGTACAAGGATGAGTATTTCGTTCATGATATCTAAAATAAAAAAGCTGATAGGTAAATCCACAGCCACCTATGTTAGCTCCAAGCCTGCTCTTCTAGCTACTCTCGCGGTCGTTCTCGGTTTGCCACTGATAGAAGAGGAAAATTCGTCTCTTTATGCAACAAGTCATGAAAAGTTGACGATCCGATAGAATAGAGAACTTTTGTAGAGACACAGCTGTTTGTAAACTCATCACGTTGTTTATAATGTTGTGGTTTTCTGGACTTCAAGTTGGCACGTACCTTGTTTTGTATTGGATGTTTCGGGTGTAAAGTCCAGACCCACCTCCAGCCGATAGTCAAAATTCAGTACAAAACAAGGTTCCTACATGACAACTTCAAGTCCAGAAAATCACAACATTGTAAGTTAATTGTAATTATTGTTGGCAAATCAAAAATGTCAAAAAATGTCATTTAATTCTCAAGTCATCTAATGAACTTTAAAACCGAATAATTTTCCATTCAAATTGTTCAGACATTACGACCAGGTGAGCAAAATGAATAGCAAAATTTCCAATCCGATATGAATAGACATGAAGTTATCAAAGGTGGTTGTAGGTAAGTAAAGGTTAGGTTCAGAATTATTTTCATTAATTATATTAGATGCAGTTATTTTATAAACTATTTTATACCCAATACCTAAAACCAGTTGAGCACTGATTAGATTCAGTTTGTTACGCCTTGTAGAGTATCTCTATAACCTATAATGTCCGCCACTAACCGAATAATTTTCCATTCAAATTGTTCAGACATTACGACCAGGTGAGCAAAATGAATAGCAAAATTTCCAATCCGATATGAATAGACATGAAGTTATCAAAGGTGGTTGTAGGTAAGTAAAGGTTAGGTTCAGAATTATTTTCATTAATTATATTAGATGCAGTTATTTTATAAACTATTTTATACCCAATACCTAAAACCAGTTGAGCACTGATTAGATTCAGTTTGTTATGCCTTGTAGAGTATCTCTATAACCTATAATGTCCGCCACTTATTTTTTTCTTACATTTCTCGTAATTCTTTTCAATTCGATGTATATTTTTGATTTCTTTTTCTTCTTCTTTTCTAATTAAAAATAAATTAAAATAAACTTCATTTATTTTTTTATGTTGCATACAACCAATACAAAATGACGCCAGAAAAAGCATTGACTATAAGAGTCGTGAACGACACTTGAAATTTTGTTCTGCGTTAGGTTTTGGCCATATTAATTCTCAATTTAAAGACTCAAGCTAGACGAATGACTCAAAATATGTAGAACTGCTGAGAATATGAGAGCTCAGTGAAGGGATGGATACTAATAATATAATCGGACCGAAATTATTACTTTATTTTTTAAAATAAAGATACTAGCCTCTGGATCTTCGGTCTCACCTTAACTTCATGTACATATGTAGGACAATAATCAAATTGTACATTTTAAAATAAACTTCATTTATTTTTTTATGTTGCATACAACCAATACAAAATGACGCCAGAAAAAGCATTGACTATAAGAGTCGTGAACTCGTGAACGACACTTGAAATTTTGTTCTGCGTTAGGTTTTTGCCATTTCAATTCTCAATTTAAAGACTCAAGCTAGACGAATGACTCAAAATATGTAGAACTGCTGAGAATATGAGAGCTCAGTGAACGGATGGATATTGGATACTAATAATATAAACGGACCGAAATCATTACTTTATTTTTAAAATAAAGATACTAGCCTCTGGATCTTCGGTCTCACCTTAACTTCATGTATGTAGGACAAGAATCAAATTGTACATGTGATCGTGTAAACAGCATCTGAGTATGCGTAACATGGGATAAGAACATAAAATAGTCAACTTGAGCAGAAAAAAATCAATATAGAGAAAAAGATTCTTCAAAAATATCCAAACCAACATATATAATGAAAAAAATCTGGTGTGAACATCACTCGACTTTCTATTACATTTACGAAATACGTATTTGAAAAAAAAAAGAAAAAAAAACCTGGAGTCCGGATTATTTTTTGTTGATATGTGTGAAAGCGAACAAAAGAGAGTTCAGGAGAAGGAGATAGAAAACGAAAATAGAGGGAGGGAGGGAGAGAGAGAGAGAGGGAGAGAGGGAGAGAGAGAGAGAGAGGGAGAGAGAGAGACAGCCTTCTCGACTTTCTATTACATTTACGAAATACGTATTTGAAAAAAAAAAAAAAAACTGGAGTCCGGATTATTTTTTGTTGATATGTGTGAAAGCGAACAAAAGAGAGTTCAGGAGAGGGAGATAGAAAACGAAAATAGAGGGAGGGAGAGAGAGAGCCTTTAAAAGAACCGTATGTAATGGTTATTATACTGTGTCAGGTTGGACGAAAAAAGGCAGTCTTTAAAAGAACCGTATTTAACTAAAATGCAATGGTTATTATACTGTGTCAGGTTGGACGAAAATTTGTTTTAGTTTGATATCGGATTTCAATATTAACAATGCATTCTTCCTTGCCTCACGCCTCCGTCATTATGATCAAATGAAAAGGTGAGGTAATTATCCCGAGTCTATAACTCAGTAATGATATTCATGTTGACTTCTGTACTTGACGATCATCCAACATAAAGTTAACATGAGACTGTACATCCGAGGATAGGTTTGCCAGTTTTCTATTCTAATCATATCATCTGCTTTTCTTTGTCATAACTTGGGCCGCTGTAGCCAGAAAATTCGTCTCTTTATGCAACAAGTCATGAAAAGTTGACGATCCGATAGAATAGAGAACTTTTGTAGAGACACAGCTGTTTGTAAATTCATCGCGTTGTTTATAATGTTGTAATATGTACGAACAAAGAAGCTGGATCAATTTCCATTTAATTTTTCTTTAATCTAAGGACGCGGCAAACCTTTTAATATATTTCAAATATGTCCGTAGAATTAGTTAAGGACTTATTCAAAAAATGTCGCAAGTATTCCTCTTAATGGTACTCATTTTAATGGAAGTGAACAGGTTAATTTGCTTGCCAAAATAAGCTTTGCACAATATCTCTTTTCTGATTTTAAAATCTACATAACAGATAGTTAGATACCTAGATAAATATAAAACATGTACACCTACTTTCCTCGCCAGAAAAATTAGTTTATTTCGATTGAAGTCAGATTAATTGATCATTGTGTATTGCATTTAAAAAGAAAATCTTCAAAATAAGTGAATAGCATACCGAAAAATTCAAGAGAACTTGAGCTTTTTAATTTTTAATCAAATGAAATTATTTCATGATATTCATGTTGACTTCTGTACTTGACGATCATCCAACATAAAGTTAACATGAGACTGTACATCCGAGGATAGGTTTGCCAGTTTTTTTATTCTAATCATATCATCTGCTTTTCTTTGTCATAACTTGGGCCGCTGTAGCCAGTAGGGAAATGTGTGGAAGACCGTTGCTCAAATTCTCACTTACACAGCAAATGGTCTCGATATTACAATCTTTTTAAAACAATACATCAAATGTCTCACATAAGAAATGTACTCGTATGTACAGGGATAATAATGAAGACCGTTGCTCAAATTCTCACTTATACAGCAAATGGTCTCGATATTACAATCTTTGTAAAACAATACATCAAATGTCTCACATAAGATATGTACTCGTATGTACAGGGATAATTACTCTCAATTTAAAACAAAATAGAAAATTTTGTAAACTAGTGCATATGACATGACATATTTCAATATATCTGATGCTGACACACTAAAAAAGGAATGATAATAACTAACAATAATTTGATAATTATCTATCATAATCATAACAGAAGCAAAATGAGATGTCCCGCACGGAACATAAAAACGTATTCAATATGGCTACGAAACCAAGGGAAAATAATAACCTGTTGGAAAAAACATTCCTAGCTCTCGTTACTGTAAATAAATATTTTGTTTTAAATAAATAAATAAATTAAAAAATTAATGTATTTGTAAAAAAAGAGTGCTTTAGTTTCTTCCGTAGGTTCCAATGTTTTTCATTTCAGGTTGTGATCAAGAATAGTCTGTAATTCTGTATCAACTGGTAGGTATTGAAGTTCAAATTGAAGAGCCATATTTCAACAAGAGTTTCAATGAAATGTGTAAATAAAACTTCAAAGGAGACAGAAAAAAGTCGCTTTCCGATTATACCCAAATAGAAAAGAGCTGTATAAATAGCCAAAACCAAAAGTGAATGTAAAAATAAATAGCCCAAGTCACTATGACTAGGAAGGGGGAAGAAGAAGTCACACTTGATGTTGCTTAACCTCAGCGTTTGGTAAAGTGTGTTGCACATTGCATACTTAAATATATAAACGGCGTTTATACAATTCATCTTTCTTGCAACCATGTACTTACCTACATGTAGAAAAGTCGATCATACTGCACACACCCTTTTTCTAACGAAGTCAATAAATAAATTTCTATTGTTAATCGTTATCCACCACGGTGTGCCATTGGATGGGTGACCATTTGAGCCATGATTACTTTCAACTTGAAAAAGAAAAGAAATAGTCCTTGACTTTGATGTTTGGAGAACTAGTTTCCAGTTCTATTTCAGATATATTGTACAAGTTTTGGTGAAATTGAAAGAAGATAGAACTATCCTTGTACTCATTATAGAAAATGAAAAACTTTGACCCAGTCGGGAATTGGACCCAAGATCACGAGAACCAAGAATTGAAACCAACCTGACCAAGAATTTATATAAAGATAGAACTATCCTTGTACTCATTATAGAAAATGAAAAACTTTGGCCCAGTCGGGAATTGGACCCAAGATCACGAGAACCAAGAATTGAACCCATCCTGACCAAGAATTTATATAAACTGACGACCATCTTCTGTGGTGTAGTGGTACCTATTAAGCGGGGAACAGCTAGTATTTAACAATGTTCAACACAAAAAAAAGACGTAATCGTAAAGTGGGAGTGTACCACTGCAACCTTAATAGATGAAATAAATAGTCATGGATAGTTTGAATGAATCAATTTACCCTATATTTATTGTAATTCGTACGATGTTATAACACAAAAGTAAGTATAATATCAACAAAAAATATAGAACAAAAAACGTAATAAAAAAATGTCAATAATAAAATGAAAGAATGGAGGGAGAAGTTGAATTTCATTTCCATATGAAAAGGAAAACCACTTCAATCAGCATTTATCAATTATCACACATGTAGCAATGAGAAAAATCCGAGCATTACAGAGAAATAGTAGTTGGTGGATCAAAATATAAAGCACTTTTATACAAACACAAGTTTTAAGTTTACATACACGAGCTTGGACTTCAAACAGTCTTCACAATCAGTACCGACCAAAGAAGTTACTTTTGTGACCTTTTTACTTTCAGCATAGTCTAATCTAAATCTTGATTTATTTATTTATTTATTTATTTTTTTTTTCAATTTCTCTAACTAAACCTTTTTTTTCCTTTTCACTGAAATAAAATAAAACAAAATTTAAACAACAAATACAATCTTAATCATAGAAAATGACATATTTGACTTTCAAAAGTATTGGAATGGTACTGAAAAAATTGGGGAGAGAGGGGGAGAGAGAGAGAGAGAGACAGAGAAGATGTAGGAATGTAATAAATAGCAAATACGTAAATTTCATACACGAATTTGTAAAATACAAACCAACCACTACTCGTTTAGGGCGATAGCTGAGAGAAAAAATTCAGGAAATTATACCTCAAGATAGCTCAGTAAAAATGATCTCTTAAATTCTCGAAAAATCTAAATTGCCAGTTCGAATTGCACATTATTATCATTTCATTCATTTAGGTTAATGAGAGTTCCTCAACCCAAAAAAGGTTAGAAATATCCAGTTAAATTTATTAGAAATTTATCCTATTAGAAAAGTATGAGAAAAAATTGCCCTATTAGAAAATCACACTGAGACATTGTCCTATAAGAATGATCTCTCAGTAAAAATGATCTCTTAAATTCTCGAAAAATCTAAATTGCCAGTTCGAATTGCACATTATTATCATTTCATTCATTTAGGTTAACGAGAGTTCTTCAACCCAAAGAGGTTAGAAATATCCAGTTAAATTTATTAGAAATTTATCCTATTAGAAAAGTATGTGAAAAAATTGCCCTATTAGAAAATCACACTGAGACATTGTCCTATAAGAATGATCCTCACGGTTTCATATAATTATTTTTTAATTTCTAATTGTGTTTTTTTGACGAGGACATAGAAAAACGCTGTTTGGAAATATTTACCCATAAACTGACGACCATCTTCTGTGGTGTAGTGGTACCTATTAAGCGGGGAATAGCTAGTATTTAACAATGCTCAACACAAAAAAAGACAAATTCGTCAAGTGGGAGTATACCACTGCAACCTCAGATAGAACTATCCTTGTACTCATTATAGAAAATGAAAAACTTTGGCCCAGTCGGGAATTGGACCCAAGATCACGAGAACCAAGAATTTATATAAACTGACGACCATCTTCTGTGGTGTAGTGGTACCTATTAAGCGGGGAACAGCTAGTATTTAACAATGCTCAACACACTGACCAAGAATTTATATAAACTGACGACCATCTTCTGTGGTGTAGTGGTACCTATTAAGCGGGGAACAGCTAGTATTTAACAATGCTCAACACAAAAAAAAGACGTAATCGTTAAGTGGGAGTGTACCACTGCAACCTTAATAGATGAAATAAATAGTCATGGATAGTTTGAATCAATTTACCCTATATTTATTGTAATTCATACGATGTTATAACACAAAAGTAAGTATAATATCAACAAAAAATATAGAACAAAAAACGTAATAAAAAAATGTCAATAATAAAATGAAAGAATGGAGGGAGAAGTTGAATTTCATTTCCATATGAAAAGGAAAACCACTTCAATCAGCATTTATCAATTATCACACATGTAGCAATGAGAAAAATCCGAGCATTACAGAGAAATAGTAGTTGGTGGATCAAAATATAAAGCACTTTTATACAAACACAAGTTTTAAGTTTACATACACGAGCTTGGACTTCAAACAGTCTTCACAATCAGTACCGACCAAAGAAGTTACTTTTGTGACCTTTTTACTTTCAGCATAGTCTAATCTAAATCTTGATTTATTTATTTATTTATTTATTTTTTTTTTCAATTTCTCTAACTAAACCTTTTTTTTCCTTTTCACTGAAATAAAATAAAACAAAATTTAAACAACAAATACAATCTTAATCATAGAAAATGACATATTTGACTTTCAAAAGTATTGGAATGGTATTGAAAAAATTGGGGAGAGAGAGAGACAGAGAAGATGTAGGGATAATTTGAATTGAATTTAATAAATAGCAAATACGTAAATTTCATACACGAATTTGTACAATACAAACCAACCACTACTCGTTTAGGGCGATAGCCGAGAGAAAAAAATCAAGAAATTATACCTCAAGATAGCTCAGTAAAAATGATCTCTTAAATTCTCGAAAAATCTAAACTGCCAGTTCGAATTGCACATTATTATCATTTCATTCATTTAGGTTAATGAGAGTTCTTCAACCCAAAGAGGTTAGAAATATCCAGTTAAATTTATTAGAAATTTATCCTATTAGAAAAGTATGTGAAAAAATTGCCCTATTAGAAAATCACACTGAGACCTTGTCCTATAAGAATGATCCTATTCGGGGAAAAGCTTTCACCCTAGGGCCTAGGGAAACCCCTGGGTATTTCTTAACGATGCGATCAACAGTTCTCGCCTTTGTATCAAATCTGCTTCTTCATCCCGGAATTTTTTCCACGCAGAAGTGACCGTCTCTTTTTTCAGCCTTGGAGCGTTGTGCTTTTGTTGCATTAACTTGACTAGCTGGAATGTAAATGGAACAAGTTAGATGTTACCAATACACCTACTAACTAGTAAACCTCAAATAAAAGTTGAAATTTCGAGAGCAAAATAGGCATACATACGTTTCTTTATAACTTCAGTAAAAAAAAACTCAGAAGTGCTTTTGCTAATGCATTAAATTTATATATAACTGAGGGGAATGTGGTTGGGATTCCAGCATCAATAAGAAATAATTCAGCCAAAGCAAGGTCGTTAAAAAATCAACAGCTTCCCTCACTGACTTGCTATTAATTATTTGGTTACCTCATTCTCACACACAGCCAGGTTTTGTTTCAAGTGTTGACTTTCCAATTCCCTCTGAGCTCTAGACGAGAGTTGAGACAATCGTGTTGCGTTTTCCCTGCAGAGTAACTTGAGCTCTTCCTGACACTTGAATATTTCCAGCGAAATTTCATCTGACTGATCCTGAAGAATAAAGAAATCATGGTTTAGTATAGCGGGCTAAAGAGGCTATTGTGGCCATGTGGCTGGTTAGAGTGATAGGTAATAAGGTTCGTTCTCTGAACGGTTGGCTTTCTCTTTTCGATTTTTATGAAAAAAAAAAGTGAGGCTATTGATATAAAACATGGGATTGTTTTTTCTAATTTTCACACAACTACAAAAGATCACCACCGGAAAAAGAACCTCCAAAATACATGTGGTTTAAAATCTCCCAAGTTTATAGAAGAGGAGAAATTTTTCTCTCGGAAAAAAACAACAGATTAGATTTCACGTGCAAATTTGTTAAATTGAGAGGTATAACTGCTTATAATGTGAAGCTATTGATATAAAACATGGGATTGTTTTTTCTAATTTTCACACAACTACAAAAGATCACCACCGGAAAAAGAACCTCCAAAATATATGTGGTTTAAAATCTCCCAAGTTTATAGAAGAGGAGAAATTTTTCTCTCGGAAAAAAAAAACAACAGATTAGATTTCACGTGCAAATTTGTTAAATTGAGAGGTATAACTGCTTATAATGATGGTATTTAAAATAGGAATATGTCGATTTTTTTGTTTAGTACTTTGTTTTTAGAAGAACAGATATGTATGTAAATGAGAGTCAAAGAGTACTTATACATATGTACTTACATGTGTTACACCTCTGGTGTTGACATGGGTAAGTGTAGGCAATCAAAGGTGTACATGCTCACAACAATATTAATACGGTTATCTGAAAATCATTCATTGCAAACCACCGACAAAATAAAATAAAAACGCCAAAATAAAATTGTTTTAAATTTGTCAATAATAATTCAAAAGAACTATTATAAAAAAAGCACCAATAGGGGGAGGGGACTGTGAAGTAGGTTTAAAATAAAAACCAATCACCAACCACGTACAACGTGCATTACAGTTGAGTTAAAGTTACAAACCAAAGATACAGGTAAGCGAGTAAAAGCGCGATAAGACGCGAAGAGTGCATTGGAAAAGCTGCTAAACCATGCCATTCTTTACATCATTACATGATGTTAGCTATGAAATATGAAAAAAAGTGAAACGAAGAAAAGAAAAAATCCGGCCCGAAGGACCACTTAAAATGTAACACTAACCTGGTTGGATTTCATATCACAGTTTGTCATTTCTTCCCCGTCCTCACTCGTATAAACAGGTCCTACATTGAGATAGGCAGGGAAATTACTCCTATCACTGAACACTCCGGCAGTTTCACTTGGATCACAGTACTTATACATATGTACTTACATGTGTTACACCTCTGGTGTTGACATGGGTAAGTGTAGGCAATCAAAGGTGTACATGCTCACAACAATTAATACGGTTATCTGAAAATCATTCATTGCAAACCACCGACAAAATAAAATAAAAACGCCAAAATAAAATGGTTTAAAATTTGTCAATAATAAGTCAAAAGAACTATTACAATTAATGTTGTAGTTTTCTGGACTTCAAGTTGGCACGTACCTTGTTTTGTATTGGATGTTTCGGGTGTAAATTCCAGACCCACCTCCAGCCGATAGTCAAAATTCAGTACAAAACAAGGTACCTACATGACAACTCCAAGTCCAGAAAATCACAACATTGTAAGTTAATTGTAGTTGTTGGCAAATCAAAAATGTCATTTAATTCTCAAGTCATCTAATGAACTTTAAAACCGAATAAAGGGGGAGGGGACTGTGAAGTAGGTTTAAAATAAAAACCAATCACCAACCACGTACAACGTGCATTACAGTTGAGTTAAAGTTACAAATCAAAGATACAGGTAAGCGAGTAAAAGCGCGATAAGACGCGAAAAGTGCATTGGAAAAGCTGCTAAACCATGCCATTCTTTACATCATTACATGATGTTAGCTATGAAATATGAAAAAAGTGAAACGAAGAAAAGAAAAAATCCGACCCGATCAATAGGTAGGTAGGTACCTTGCAATAATCCGGCCCGGAGGACCACTTAAAATGTAACACTAACCTGGTTGGATTTCATATCACAGTTTGTCATTTCTTCCCCGTCCTCACTTGTATAAACAGGTCCTACATTGAGATAGGCAGGGAAGTTACTCCTATCACTGAACACTCCGGCAGTTTCACTTGGATCACAGAACTTCATTCTCTTGCTATCTAGATCTTCTTCTTCAGATGGAAACAAGTCTGGGTCTACTAGAGCTCCTACAATACGCTCTACCCAGTTGTCTGGTAGATTTAGGGAACTGAAACACCATTGTAATGTTGTGTGCATTATTCATATGAACAAACTATCTACGCCTTCTTCTTTTTACAGAGAAAATTGATTTTTGTTGGAAATATTTTGGGAGTATTACAAATTTAGCAATCACAAAATTAAAATAGTACCACTTCCAAAACTTGGTTCAATTAATTAAAAAGGTTTGACTCCAGATCATCAGATTGAAGTAGTTATCAAGATCAATAGGTAGGTAGGTAGGTACCTAATTATGAATCAGCTGCTAAACCATGCCATTCTTTACATCATTACATGATGTTAGCTATGAAATATGAAAAAAGTGAAACGAAGAAAAGAAAAAATCCGGCCCAATCAATAGGTAGGTTGGTACGTTGCAAAAATCCGGCCCGAAGGACCACTTGCAAAAATCCGGCCCGAAGGACCACTTAAAATGTAACACTAACCTGGTTGGATTTCATATCACAGTTTGTCATTTCTTCCCCGTCCTCACTCGTATAAACAGGTCCTACATTGAGATAGGCAGGGAAATTACTCCTATCACTGAACACCCCGGCAGTTTCACTTGGATCACAGAACTTTATTCTCTTGCTATCTCGATCTTCTTCTTCAGATGGAAACAAGTCTGGGTCTACTAGAGCTCCTACAATACGCTCTACCCAGTTGTCTGGTAGATTTAGGGAACTGAAACACCATTGTAAAGTTGTGTATATTATTCATATGAACAAACTATCTACACCTTCTTCTTTTTAAGGAGAAAATTGATTTTTGTTGGAAATATTTTGGGAGTAAGTACTATAAATTTGGCAATCACAAAATAGTACCAATTCCAAAACTTGGTTCAATTAATTAAAAAGGTTTGACTCCAGATCATCAGATTGAAGTAGTTATCAAGATCAATAGGTAGGTAGGTACCTAATTATGAATAATTTGAGGAAAATAAAGGTCATAAAGGTCATATTTTTAGAGTCATATTTTGGAAAAATAAACATCATATTGTGGTTGTCTCTGCTCATTATGAATAGTTTAGGCAATAGTTAGGACTAGACAGAGGTATTAATACTCACCGGAAAGAACTAGAGGAGACATTGGAGGGCGGAATGTTAAATAAGAGACAGTTTTCCTTGCTGTACATATTTGCCAGTTGATTGATGTACTGAAAGAAATGAAACAGAATTGATAGAATTTTATTAATTTCTATCAAAGCATTATTAGATCTTGCCTTTTTCAAAGCCCAAAGAACTCTCTTTAAAATTCACAATTAACTAGGTAAATTATACCTATTGGACTTTATTTAGAAATTTGATTAAGTACCTATTAATAAATTTTCTCTGAATTTATTTGCTGACATCAAGCTAGGTAAATTATACCTATTGGACTTTATTTAGAAATTTGATTAAGTACCTATTAATTTTCTCTGAATTTATTTGCTGACATCCTAGGTAAATTATACCTATTGGACTTTATTTAGAAATTTGATTAAGTACCTATTAATTTTCTCTGAATTTATTTGCTGACATCAAAAAAGATTGTTAATTTTAAAGTTGCTTTCATGAATGCAGTCCAGTTTCAGGTACCAGTTGCAGCTGCAGCTACAATACTCACATTCATATCTTCTGCAGTTATAACACTTGTGTAGGCATCCACAAACTTCCAGAAATCCAGAGCTCCCTGTGCTGGTTCATTTCTTCCTCCTTTACATCCGGGTAAAGTGAGCTTTGCTATCAATGATGGGGGATCTAGGGAGACTTCAACAAGTTTGGTTGATCCTTTCTTACTCTTCCTATCAGTCTTTTTTGATTTAGATGATTCACCATTATTACGTTTCTTGGTTGCTTTAGCTGCAGTGGTGGTATTCGGCTTGTTGGTCTTTTTAGACTTTTTCTGATGTCTCCTTTTTCTTCCCCCGAAAAAGATAGAGTGTGGATAACTAAATTTACACTTGGACTTCGTTTGAAGTACCAAGGGTTCCGGGTAAAGTGAGCTTTGCTATCAATGATGGGGGATCTAGGGAGACTTCAACAAGTTTGGTTGATCCTTTCTTACTCTTCCTATCAATCTTTTTTGATTTAGATGATTCACCATTATTACGTTTCTTGGTTACTTTAGCTGCAGTGGTGGTATTCGGCTTGTTGGTCTTTTTAGACTTTTTCTGATGTCTCCTTTTTCTTCCCCTGAAAAAGATAGAGTGTGGATAACTAAATTTACACTTGGACTTCAACTTTAGATAGTTTGAAGTACCAATGGTGATTTCTTCATACTTTGGGATTCACTAAAGGGCTTTAAAGGGTGGATATAAGCACCTACTTCTATACATCCTAGTTAGACTTTTTCTGATGTCTCCTTTTTCTTCCCCTGAAAAAGATAGAGTGTGGATAACTAAATTTACACTTGGACTTCAACTTTAGATTTCTTCATACTTTGGGATTCACTAAAGGGCTTGAAAGGGTGGATATAAGCACCTACTTCTATACATCCTAGTTTTTTTTTTTCTACAAGGTAAACCAGTTTTAAGCTCATCAATTTTGCCATTCACACAAGGTCATCAGCATTATAATTTAGCCGAAAAAACATATCCTCCCCAAGTGGTTCAAATAGAATGTGTCATTCAAATGGGTCAGGTAGTTCAAGAACACCTATGTATTTTCCTTACCATTAACTCTGTCTCAACCACTTGTAAGGCTTTGCATAACCAGTCTCAATCAACAGAAGACTAAAAAGAACATGGCCCACTGATCTCTTCTCTTAACTAGATAGGACCATTGCAATCAGTACTCACGAGTGCATTTCCCTCCCGAACTACCATGGCCGACTGGAAAAACAGTGATCTGGGATGCCGGTAGATTGTTAGCATTTATGCTTCGAGACACTGTTTTCTCATCCGGCTTTGGGCTTGGGTAGAGGCTTTGCATGTTGATGTGTTGAAACTTGGTTATTTTTCTCACCTTATCTCAATTAGGCAAATTGATTTGTTATTTGAATGAAACAATAAGAACTAATGGTCACTTGTCAATTGATAAGAGTAAGTAAGAGATAAATACAATAAGATTGAAATTACACACAGGAATATTGAAAAATAAATCAATAAAGGTACCTACCTATAGGTTCAAAAGTCAAATTTCTGAATGTAGGTACATTTTTTTTATTTATTTATTTAAGTATTTATTTTTTTTATTATTATTCAGCATCAAAGCTGACCAAACAAATTTTCTTTGGTCAGAGGTTTGGTCCAGGGGAAAAAAATAAAAAAATGGGTTGTGTGTGTTTGATTCAAGAGAAGGTAAACAACTTACTCCATTATAAAGACATAGCCTCATTGATGTGCATATCCAAGTCATCTGAAACACCAATCAATGTCACTAGGTATTAATTTATTTATTTATTTAGGGCTCTTTGATTAGAATAGGGACATCCTAATATGGAACATCAAACAATTTTACCTCTTAGGCTAAAAACATAGTGGAGAGCTTTCCAAATTCATTTCTATTCATTGCTTCTGTCTATATTCTTAATGCTCTATGCTCTCACTCTACTCTGTGTCTAGCCTTAAGGACATACCTACTAGCAGAATTTAGAAATTAAGTTACTGATCAAGTACTTAGTTGTCCACATAAAAGAGATATCAATGCCTAACATCAATCTCAATGTAAGTATTGTACCTATCAACCTACATTGCAATGATCCAACCTAAATATTAAGTACCTACCCACCAAATCAATAGTTTCTCCCTGGATATGGAAAACAAAAAAATGACATTACCTACTCCCATTCTCACCCCCAGATTTACTGTCTGTGTGTTGAAACTTTGGGCTTGTATGCAAACTCAGATGCATCACAAATGTTCAAACTTCAAACCTGGACCGATATAAGCTAGTAGTACACAGGTGTTAGTTAAGTACCTACCCACCAAATCAATAGTTTCTCCCTGGATATGGAAAACAAAAAAATGACATTACCTACTCCCATTCTCACCCCCAGACCCAGATTTACTGTCTGTGTGTTGAAACTTTGGGCTTGTATGCAAACTCAGATGCATCGCAAATGTTCAAACTTCAAACCTGGACCGATATAAGCTAGTAGTACAAAGGTGTATGTCAGAACACATATTGAAAGGAACTTACCAAGCAGAGTCCAGATGAGACCAAGTTGGAAAATTTTAGATTCAGTTTATCCTGCAGTTCACTACTTAAACTTGTTCTATTGCAAATCCTAATGAAACTAATAGTTTATGATGCTCATACCACATACAACAGGAAAGGAACTTACCAAGCAGAGTCCAGATGAGACCAAGTTGGAAAATTTTAGATTCAGTTTATCCTGCAGTTCACTAAACTTGTTCTAAGTTCTATTGCAAATCCTAATGAAACTAATAGTTTATGATGCTCATACCACACATACAACACGTCAGAGAAAGGAAACCAGAACTTGAGTAGATTATCCGCAAATTACCTACCTACATAAAAAAATACAGACACAAAATCACAAAATTGAATTAAAATCAAATCAATGCACTTTTTTATTTAATTATTATTTATCTTTCCCAAAGGAAAAAGGAATTCCATTTTATCACGCAGCCAACAGCTGAGACTTTAGTTGAGCAGGAATCAGCAGGCAGGATATTGAACAGCTGATTTGGTTCTGGGAAAAGAAAACTTTTGCGAAGCCACACCCTCACGAGAGCCGAATATAAAATGTGTAGATTTTAAACTTGATTGAAAATGAAAATCGTTTAAAAGTAAAATTGAAATTGAATGATCCACCGTGAAAAGTCATACGGAAGGAATGTCTTTATGAATAAATTTTTAATCAAGAGGTCTAGACTAGAAAAATAAATAATACAGATTCTGATATTTCTGATTCGGATGCAATAGACGGCCGCCTACAACAAAAGGAACGCCCATTAACTTGCCATGTTGCCAAGTCTACATAATAATGTTCCTATTTTGTGCATTACGTTATGCACTGTTCTGTGCACGCGACTCACGCTCAGATCACAGACCATGGTCTGCCAGACTGTCCGAACGGCGTGGCCTGAAAAAGCTCGAGACCTAGGTCTGTCAGATAGTCTGAGACTTGTGTCTGAATTTTTTCTACCACTCACGTTCCGACGGTCCGTCAGACGGTCTGACCATGTGGCTGGTTAGAGTGATAGGTAATAAGGTTCGTTCTCTGAACGGTTGGCTTTCTCTATTCGATTTTTATGAGAAAAAATAATAATAATACCTAATAAATTAAAAAAAAAACTACTTTAATTTTATCAAAATACATGTAAATATTAATTTTGAACCGTTAGAACCCGTTTCCACTTGTGAGTTTCATCCGATTTTTTTTTTCCGAATGTCCTGTAGGCAAAATAGGTAATGCAATTTAAAGGAGTGTTCCTATTAAACAGTACACAAGACACTATTTACTATTTTTCTTTCGAAAGACAAGTGCGAACAGGCTCGCATGGGCAAAAATATTTAAGAAATTATAATAAATGCAAAAAAAAAAAATCACTTCCCAAATGACCTGCGTTCGAGTTAGTTGTCTCTACTTTCGATCGTAATATATTTTATTATTTCAAAATCAAATTAATTTTAATTATTGTTTCATTTTACCTGTGATAAAATAAAAAAAAAAAAAAAAAAAAAAAAAACCACAAAAGGCTAAAATAGATATTGCTCTGATCTCTGAAACACATTTCACCTCCCAATCATACTTTCACATACCCAACTACAAAACATACATGACTCATCGTCCGGATGGAAAATCATTTGGTGGGACTGCTGTACTAGTGAAAGCTAACATACCACACCATGAGTCAACACACTATCAAACAATCAGTATACAAGCAACCACTGTCAAGATTGAATCTCTCCCATTCTTCATCACCGTCAGCGCTGTGTATTGTCCACCCCGCCACGCAATACAACCGCAAGACTTCACTGCTCTCATCAACACATTTGATAAACCGTTCATTGCGGGCGGAGACTGGAACGCCAAACATACGTTCTGGGGCTCGCGACTCTTTCACCTCGAGGACGCGCTCTCTATAATGCTACAAGATCAGGAAACTTCAAGATTATATCCACTGGTGAACCAACTCATTGGCCTTCTGACCCCACCAGGAGACCAGATGTTATTGACTTCTTTGTCACGAATGGCGTTGCAGACAGCTATATTCATGTGGAGAACAGAGATGAGCTTTCTTCAGATCACTCGCCGATCATTCTAACACTCTCTGCCCAAGTGATCGCCAAGTCTCAAATAGTAAAGCTGACAACACCTAAAACCGATTGGGAAGCCTTCAAATGGTACATTGACGACAAGGCCAACCTAAGATTAAGTCTGAAGTCTCCTGATGAAGTAGATGAAGCGGCTCAATACTTGACAAAACTCATACAAGAAGCAGCCAACTATGCGACACCTGAAATCAAACAAAAAGAGCAAATTATTAACATTCCTAAGGAAATACGAGACCTGATAGCAGAAAAAAGAAGAGTACGATCGAGATGGCAGGCCAACAGGAATCCCCAACACAAAACACTCCTCAACAAACTTACCAGGAAACTCTCCATGCTACTCCACAAGAAACAAAATGAAGCGTTTGGGAACTTCCTAATGTCCTTATCCATCAACGATAACTCTCTTTGGACGGCAACCAAAGGACTCAAGAGACCTGTGAAACATGTTCCAGCTCTGAAAAAGGCGCCTGGTGAATATGGGCGATCCAGTGAAGAAAAGGCGAACATGTTCGGAGATCACTTGAGCTCAGTTTTCCAACCATTCCCTCCTGATGCAAATGCAGATATGGACAAACAATCTGAAATAGAGCAGTTTTTGGATACCCCTTGTCAGATGTCCATGCCAATCAAACCAATATCACCCGCCGACATAAAATTTACCCTAAAAAACATTAAAAAGAACAAAGCGCCGGGATATGATTTGATAACTGGCAAGATTCTGCAAGAGCTACCAGAAAGAGGAATTCTTCTGATGACCCACATCTTCAACGCTATGTTGCGACATTTTTACTGGCCAGTAATATGGAAGTATGCTGACATTATAATGATTAAGCCCAACAAACCACCAGAAGAAGTTACATCATACCGTGGGATCAGCTTGTTGCCAGCAATATCAAAGCTATTCGAAAGAATACTTCTTAAAAGAATCATGGCAGAGGACTCTGCAGATTGCATCGTACCCGATTATCAGTTCCGGCCATTCAACTGTTCAACAGATGCATCGTGTTGTCAACGTTATTGGAGGAAAAGAGTCACTGCTCAGCCGCCTTTTTGGACGTTACATCCGCTTTTGACCGGGTTTGGCATACTGGCTTACTGTACAAGCTAAACAAACTCCTACCACAACATCACTACCTTCTGTTGAAGTCGTACCTCAGTGACCGATTCTTCAGAGTAAAGCATGATGGTTCTTACTCCAGATACCATAAAATCAACGCCTCTGTGCCTCAGGGCAGTGTCTTGGGCCCGTTCCTGTACGTCCTATACACAGTCAATGCAAACATCAAAGAACACTCTCCTTGATGGTTCCCAAACCCCTGTTTGCATGAGGTCTCCGATTAGTGCAGGACTGTTTGGTGATGCTTCCTGCATGTCAGGTTCAATAGTAGCAGGACCCCATGCCAATTGAGCCCATTCTTTACAATTGTCTCTGTGTTGATCATGCCCTTGTTTGACAAGACTACCTTTTTAGATCGAGGGTTCAAGGGTGGCAGAAACTGTAAGTACATGTAAGCATATAACATTTGGTAGTAATTATTCAAATAGATAGGTAGGTTGCTTCAGGACTGAAGGCAACTTGGTGCTCCACATTTGGCTAAATTTTGACGTCAGACCAATATTAATAGTTATTCAGGGCTTTTTCTTCTTCAATTTTACATTAAATAAATTGCACAAATTATTTACTTTGGCTTTCTTCTCAATCTGTTTCCAGATTGAAAGCATCTACTAATGACGTCACCATGAATCTCAGCGGAGATCAAGCCATCTCATGCAGTAGTTGTAGTACACCTTATACTACCACAATCACGACCACGACACCAAGTCCCATCCTATCCCCACCCAACCTGCACCTTCAGCTGTCGGCCTCAACTCTTTGCCTTTCATCAACCAGTGGCGGTTATCATAATCAGTCACTGATTCCCCCACCAATCCAAAGTAGTCTCGCCTCCAACATTCAAGATGGAATCAGTCAACACCAATCAAATCCGACCCTTTCCACAAACTCCAATCCTATGAACAACAGTGATGGTCACAGCTGGCAAATAGTCCGACCTAACAAAAGAAAGACGCCTTCAAACGAGACTTCAATGAAAATCAAGATGGTCAAGAAAGCAAATCCTGCTCTCCACCCAGTCACCATTTCACCATCCATGTATCAGCCCCTTGCAGTGGATGACGACGACGATGAAGACGAAGACGAGGACATGGATGTTCAAACATCTCAAACTAACAACTCAGCTAATACAACGCAGCAACCAGCACGTCCCCTTCCACCTCCGCCACCAGTCTTCATCCACGGTGTCATCAACTACCAGGAGATGAAGACCAACATCGGAACGGTTATTCGAGAAACAGAGTACACTTCTAGAACCCTAGCCAACAACACGGTTAAGATAAAACCAAAGGCTTCAGATGCGTACAGAACTTTGGTGAGACACCTGCGCACCAACAACATTATCTTCCACACTTACCAGATCAAGCAAGATCGAGCGTACCGAGTCGTCATCAGACACGTCCATTACTCGATTCCTATCGAAGACATCAAAGCCGACATTGAAAATTCAGGCTTCAAGGTGAGAACCATCATGAATATCACCCATCGTACGACAAAAACTCCTCTGAATCTGTTCTGTGTGGATTTGGAACCAGCAGACAACAATATAAAGACATATACAACCTCAAGTACATTCTGAACATGAAAGTTGCAATCGAACCACCAAGAAAGTCCACTAACATTGTCCAATGTACTCAATGCCAGGCGTACGTGTAAAGTGCGGTCGGGGGCACAGTTCTGCAACTTCCAGCGCAGTGCTCACTCTGTGATGGCCCACATCCTGCCAACTACAAAGGATGTAACCTTCAGAGGTTTCAATCGAAAACTCTTAGAAGCATGCTTGGCGCACCTTTCTATGTTTCAAACAAAAAACCATCCACACTGACCTGAAAATTCCTTTTGTCAGTGATGTAATCAAAGACAGATCACTTACCTATCAAAAGCGGATCCCTCACCATCCAAACCAGCTGATCCGAGACTTCCGTGAACCAGTCTCAATCAACAGAAGACTAAAAAGAACATGGCCCACTGATCTCTTCTCTTAACTAGATAGAACCATTGGAATCAGTACTCACGAGTGCATTTCCCTCCCAAACTACCATGGCCGACTGGAAAAACAGTGATCTGAGATGCCGGTAGGTTTTAGCATTTATGCTTCGAGACACTGTTTTCTCATCCGGTTTTGGGCTTGGGTAGGATGTGCACTATGATGGGTGTTAATTTGCATTTCAACAATGGTGAATACCATCTACTACTGGAGTGATACCACTGGGTATCTCCTCTATCATGTCATATTTATTTATTTACCTCAACCGATTTGCTTATTACAATTTTGTATACTAAAAAAAAAAAAAAAAAAAAAAAAAAAAAAAAAAAAAAAAAAAAAAAAAAAAAAAAAAAAAAAAAAATGCTATCGATAGCGATAGAGTGTGCGTTTCAAAACACGTGCCTTCCTGACTGATTGAGGGTTTCAATTACGTTTTGATTTTCGTCTTTCCACTTTTCCTTTTTATTTCATTTGTTCTGCTTTGTCTTTTTCGTCCCGCTTCGCATCACAGTGAACTGTTGTTCTTGTTGGAAAATGAATTTCAGCCAGTTGTTGTGTAGTACCATCATTCCACAATATACTTTCAGTCTAACTGTTTCTCTCTTGTACAAATTGCCTTCTTATTATTTCCAACTGGTTATGGGCCGTCACGCATTTTTTCCTATGCGTTTTTCACCTTGTACGTAGTGTATGATGCCTGATAGTGAAGAAAAGTTTGTGGACGCGATGACTTCTGTGAAAAAGATTGCTGTGAACATCGCGCTACCGCAAACCTTCGACTTGAAGGATGGAGAAGATTGTGTGGAGGAGTGGAATCTTTTCAAGATGCAGCTGATCAACTATATGAAGATCACTGGTTTGGATAGAGAATCTGAAGACATCAAGATATCCTTCTTTCTCACCCTGATCTCTAGGAAATGTCTGAAGGAGTACTCTTTGATGAAAATAGAAGATCCATCCCAGCTGAAGAACATTGTGGCTGCATTTGATGAGCGGATCATTCCGAAGCGTAATGTCATCTACGAGAGGTATAAGTTCGGTTTGGCAAAACAAGAGAGTGATGAGAGTGTGGACAAATTTGTAAGTAATCTAAAATCCTTAGCTAAGTCTTGTGATTACAATACCATGGAAGAGGAACTTATCAGAGATAAGATAGTCCTTGGGGTAGAAAGTAATGATTTGAGAAAGAAATTGCTAAGCGAAAGAGATTTGACTTTACAAAATGCAGTCGATATTAGTAGATTGTTTGAAGCCACTGAGAATAGAATGCGTTCTATCACTGAGAAGCAGGAATCTTGTACTAAAGATGAAACTGTGTTTATTTCTCGAGGTGAGACCAGCACTAAAGTTCGTTGCTTCAAATGCAAGCGTTTGGGTCATGTGAGCAAAAATTGTCATTTGTTCAATAAGAAAGAGAAACCCGAGACTTCTAAACCTGGAGATGGGTCTTCCTTCTTGATTGCTAGCTGTAATGACCAAACAAGTTCTAATAATGCTACTTGGTATTTTGATTCAGGAGCCACCTCTCATATTAGTAACAATGATGCATGTCTTGAGAATGTCGTCACACTGGATGAAGAGAAGGTGTTTGGTGTCGCTAATGGAGATCAGCTGAAATGTGGGACGAAAGGAGATGTGAAACTCGTCTGTCCTGATAAGAGCACGATCACGGCACATGATGTGTCCTATGTGCCGGGTGTTATGATGAACTTACTTTCGGTATCACAGATTACACAGAAAGGTAATACCGTTGTGTTTAGTAAGACAGGGTGTAAAGTTGTCCATGGTAAAGTTCGCGTCAAGAATAAATTTGTCATTGCCTCTGGGGTTAATGAAAATGGTTTGTACCGCTTTGACAGTTTGAATTCTAATGTCAATGTGTTGAATGAAGTGCCTGACAAGTCTGAGCTATGGCACAGAAGATTGGGGCACTTGAACATTCAAGATCTCAAAAGTCTTGAAAGAGATGGTACAGGCGTTGAACTGACAACTAAAACAATAGACAACTGTGATGCTTGTGCTAAAGGTAAACAGCACCGTACACCCTTTACTAATAATTCTACCCCTACCCGTGCAGATTCTCCTCTTGCTCTGATTCACTCAGATGTGTGCGGTCCCATGCAAGTGACCTCGTCTGGCGGCAACCGTTACTTCCTCACCTTCACTGATGACTTCAGTCGGATGTCTCACGTGTATTTTATCAAGAACAAACATGACGTTTTTGAGAAGTTCCGTGAGTACAAGGCTCTGGTGGAGAACCAAATTGGTAAGAAGATAAAAGTTTTCAGATCTGACAATGGTACAGAATATGTCAATAGTCAGTTCAAAGACTATTTCAGAGAATCTGGTATTCAGTTTCAAACGTCTGCACCGTATACACCTGAACAGAACCAGATCATGACTGTTGTGCAACGTATTGACCCACAGGCAGAAACAGTAGACGAGGGAGGAGAAGAATACATGCAGATGGAGAGTATGGCGGATGATAAGAAGCAGCTTGTTCAGGTAAAGTGATGTGTAGCCATTCTATGTTAGGAGAACTAGGTTGAATTTCACATTACAACCAAAATAGTATTTTCATTGAAATTACTGGAATTAGTTTGTTGAATTTACATAGTGCCTCTACGAAACCATTGGAAAGCCACTAAACCATTAAAGGTCTAGGGTTTATTTTTCTTCAGTTTCTGAATGGAAAATAGGAAAATACACATCTAAAAATTTCAAGTTGAAAATATGTCCAACACTAGTCTAGTTAGTTTGGAATGTAGTACAGCTTGTAAGTGCTGGATTGGAGGTTTGATTCTCCCTTAAGGCAAACTTTATCCTAAATAAAGTTCATCCTTGTTGTCTTCTATGACCTAGATCTAAATAACTACATAGAGAATCACTGATTGACACAGACTTATACTAACTCTATCCTCTTCATTACAGGACATGGAGGAAGGTCCCCAGCAGTTGATTGATCTGAACTCAAGTGAATATCAAACAGTGACCATTGTACCGTCCGAGGGTAGCACGGGCCCTCTTCATTACAGGACATGGAGGAAGGTCCCCAGCAGTTGATTGATCTGAACTCGAGTGAATATCAAACGGTGACCATTGTACCGTCCGAGGGTAGCACGGGTGAAGTTAGCTATGTACTCATTGTACAACAGAATGAAACAGAGCCTGGTCAGGTAAGAACACTCAACACCTAAGGGATATTTATTTTGCTCACACCATTTTTTATTATTATTTATTTTATTAAGTTCCTACTTGGGTTTTTTTCTGTCTCATACATTCAAACTTGAGAAGTTTACTTTTTTTAATGATATTTACTAAGAACACTCAACACCTAAGGGATATTTATTTTGCTCACACCATTTTTTATTATTATTTATTTTATTAAGTTCCTACTTGGGTTTTTTCTGTCTCATACATTCAAACTTGAGAAGTTTACTTTTGTTA
Source organism: Diaphorina citri (assembly GCF_000475195.1). Classification (NCBI taxonomy): domain Eukaryota; kingdom Metazoa; phylum Arthropoda; class Insecta; order Hemiptera; family Psyllidae; genus Diaphorina; species Diaphorina citri. The sequence goes on along the minus strand of NW_007378546.1, from coordinate 44,650 downwards.
ATGACATTTACTTTCTTCTTCTTTTTCTTCTTCTTCTTCTTCTTCTTCACCACCTTTTCCCACTCAAGTGGGGTCGGCATTTTTAGACAACAATTTCCAGTTGCCTCGGTTATGATCATTGTCTACTAATAATCCCTTCTCACTCAGATCTTTGTTAACGCAATTCTCCTATTTCTTCTTCAATCTGCCTCTTGCTCTGCGTCCTTCCACTTCTATTCTGCTCACTCTCTTTTGTACATGCTCACAACAATTAATACGGTTATCTGAAAATCATTCATTGCAAACCACCGACAAAATAAAATAAAAACGCCAAAATAAAATTGTTTAAAATTTGTCAATAATAATTCAAAAGAACTATTATAGTTGTTGTGTAGTACCATCATTCCACAATATACTTTTCAGTCTGACTATTTCTCTCTTGTACAAATCGTCTATTTATTTCTTCCAACTATTATGCACAGTGTGCACACCGCATAATATTGACATCTGGCAACGCTGTACTTCGAAGCTTCCTGCAAAATTTTCGTGAAGAAAAATCAAGGATTTCCGCTTGTTTCTAGGTAGTTTTTACCTAACTTGATCTGTTTTTCCATCGCTTTTCCTCTTTAATATTTAAGTTTAACTCATTTCACCTTCAAAAGAGGGTTGGAAAAGTAAAATCCCATCCCCCTACTGTTGTCATGGGATTTTTCTCGAAAAATCTCGTCCTCAACACGCTCCCCTGTGCTAGATCCAGCTTTGAATTCGAACATCCTGCAAAAGTGCAAAATTTTCGTGAAGAAAAATCAAGGATTTCCGCTTGTTTCTCTTTTTCTAGGTAGTTTTTACCTAACTTGATCTGTTTTTCCATCGCTTTTCCTCTTTAACTTTTAAGTTTAACTCATTTCACCTTCAAAAGAGGGTTAAAAATCAGTTTAGAACGTTTAAAAGTGAAGGATTCCCAGCGCCAGTGGTGTTGGCCATGAAAAGCACTAATTTCTTGTAATGCCCCCTGTGATCCAGAATAGTAAGTAGAGAAACCACTCGGCTTTATTTCCGATAGGTGTCGTTCGCCGTTTCTGTTCAAGTTTTGAATCAAAAAGCAACTGATAAAACTTCTCTTTAAGAAAACCACTCGGCTTTATTTCCGATAGGTGTCGTTCGCCGTTTCTGTTCAAGTTTTGAATCAAAAAGCAACTGATAAAACTTCTCTTTACATTCTGTTAATGTTTTCTAGTGATAAGATCCCAAGACCGAAATGAAATTCTTGAAAATATCGATCGCACAATTTGGGGGTCCAAGCTTCAAAAGTGGAAGCCATTTTTTTGTTAATTCTACTGTGATTTTAATCCACGGCTTTACCGTCTACCTACAGTCTGTCCAGATGAATATGAGAGCAAGGAGAATTCCTTACATTGTTGCAATTAAGGTAAAGGTCTATTTTTATAAACTCTCTCTTTTAAAAAGCAGAGGTACCTTTAATCTATAAACTCTTTTTGTTGAGGGTCAAGTCGAAGAGGTTGAATTCTTTAACAGGTAAAGATGGTATCCATAGCAGGAGGAAGCACTGTGCAATGTACCTTCCCCTTTTAAAGATTTCCTACTGTTGCACCTTTGACATGTTTGGCAACTTAGCCTACTTTTTTGATAACTCTTGGCTCTCATAATCTGGATTGACCATGATGTTGCCTCTATGTTGGGCCAATGTTGCATGTGATTGTAAAAGCTCAAGTGCATTGCAAAGTGAGACTAGTTTTTTTTTTTTTGCATGTTTGTGTTGGTATTAAAAAACCACAAGTGTTTTGAAAAGGGAGTATTTTTTTTTTTTTTTTTTTTTTTTTTTTTTTAGGAGTTAGATTTGAACATTACTTATTTATTCAATTATCCAACTGTACCATTCCTGCTCCGTCCTCACACTCAATCAATCTCAACTTCTTCCTTGAACCTCTCACTCTCATCAAAATTGCTTGCACCACTGATATCTCAACTTTCACTTTCAACCATCCCAACACCCATGAATACGACTTTGTGAAATTCTTGAAAATATCGATCGCACAATTTGGGGGTCCAAGCTTCAAAAGTGGAAGCCATTTTTTTGTTAATTCTACTGTGATTTTTATCCACGGCTTTACAGTCTACCCATAGTCTGTCCAGATGAATATGAGAGCAAGGAGAATTCCTTACATTGTTGCAATTAAGGTAAAGGTCTATTTTTATAAACTCTCTCTTTTAAAAGGCAGAGGTAGCTTCAATCTCTAACCTCTTTTTGTTGAGGGTCAAGTCCAAGAGGTTGAATTCTTTAACAGGTAAAGATGGTATCCGTAGCAGGAGGAAGCACTGTGCAATGTACCTTCCCCTTTTAAAGATTTTCTACTGTTGCATTTTTGACATGTTTGGCAATTTAGCCTACTTTTTTGATAAGTGTCAGCATTAACAATGCCTGTGCACGCGACTCACGCTCAGATCACAGACCATGGTCTGCCAGACTGTCCGAACGGCGTGGCCTGAAAAAGCTCGAGACCTAGGTCCGTCAGACGGTCTGACCATGTGGCTGGTTAGAGTGATAGGTAATAAGGTTCGTTCTCTGAACGGTTGGCTTTCTCTTTTCGATTTTTATGAAAAAAAAAAAGTTTTTTTTTACAAGTTCCGCAATGCCTTTTCTACAAGTTTGGCCATGCCTCGGGATGAACTAGCGGGATTCCGGAGCGAAGCGATTCAAGCGACGGAATTCAGCTAGTAATAATATCAAACCTAGTACAAAAATGATTGACGCACTAAGGATTCTTGCATGGAATGCAAATGGGTTTACGCAATATGTATAATCGTAAACGGGAACTCGAAGTGTTTTTGCACCTACAAAAAATTGATATTGCTCTGATCTCTGAAACACATTTCACCTCCCAATCATACTTTCACATACCCAACTACAAAACTTATTAAATATTGATGTCAGACCAATCTTAATAGTTATTCAGGGCTTTTTCTTCTTCAATTTTACATTAAATAAATTGCACAAATTATTTACATTGGCTTTCTTCTCAATCTGTTTCCAGAGTGAAAGCACAAACCTTATGCCTGTGACATATGTCATGCTAGATTCACACAGTCCAATAGTCTCAAGTCACATCGACTCATACACAGTAAGTAACTAACCTTATGCCTGTGACATATGTCATGCTAGATTCACACAGTCCAATAGTCTCAAGTCACATCGACTCATACACAGTAAGTAACTAATGTGCCACTTGCCGATTGGAGGGTAAAACCCCCCTTACTGAAGAAGTCCTTAGCAGTTAAAGAGTAACGTTAAAAGAAAATAAATCAAGCTTGGTACACGCTACAAGGTAGGATTCCGTGAACGAACCTTATCTGTTTAGGACATATGTCATGCTAGATTCACACAGTCCAATAGTCTCAAGTCACATCGACTCATACACAGTAAGTAACTAATGTGCCACTTGCCGAATGGAGGGTAAAACCCCCCTCTTACTGAAGACCTTAGCAGTTAAAGAGTAACGTTAAAAGAAAATAAATCAAGCTTGGTACACGCTACAAGGTAGGATTCCGTGAACGAACCTTATCTGTTTAGGATAAAATGCGCTCCGGGCGGGAATTGAACCCGCGACCTAGCGCTTACAAAGCAGACAAGCTATCCTCCAAGCTAACTAGACTGGTCTTTTAATGGTCTTCACTTGACTGGAGTGGATTACGGACTGTCCCCTATCTAATAGACGTTAAAAAACAAGACTACAGATAAAAGGACAGACGAATTGATATATTTCTAATAGTTTAACGTCTATTAGATAGGGGACAGTCCGTAATCCACTCCAGTCAAGTGAAGACCATGTCCAGAAATATGTATTATCTGTTTAGGATAAAATGCGCTCCGAGCGGGAATTGAACTGGCGACCTAGCGCTTACAAAGCAGACGCGCTACCCTCCAAGCTAACTAGGCTGGTCTCTTGAATACTTTTAATTGTTCACTTAAAAAATCTAGAGAAGTGTGTGTAGCTACTTACTCAGGTATTGTGTTATTGACTGAGCAAAATATTTAGCTCATTGAAGTTTTTTTTCTATCATAGCTATTGGAAAACAGTGGTGAAACACTCATTTAAAAGAAGAATCTTGATAATCACTTTTGAGAGTAAACAGTCAAACTAAAGGAAAAATTATTATGTTAACACTTCAATCACACTTTCTTCAACTTTTCTCCCATAGATCCAGAAGAAGTGGACATGGCTAATGTGATTAAGATTAAGGTGGAAGCTCTCAGTGAAGTTTCAGGCGAGAAGGAAAGTGTCACGGAAATACAGAACTACCTCGACACATTTAACAAGGAAATAGAAGGAGGAGACCCCTCACAACATAATGGTAAGAACTTAGAACCTTGGAATAGTTTGTCTTTATTATGTAGTTTTAAGAGCAATGTAGGTACCATTCTAAATTGAATAATATTAGCTTACAATAAGGTGATTGGGGTATTCAAAGTGTATCTATCTATGTTCTATTATTTTCAAGTGCTGCTCATCAACACCTGGCTCCATGTAGGTATTCAAGGTGTAATCACAGAAATAATTTCATTTATTGGAAAAAAAAAAACTTCAAGTACTTTTTATTAATGGGGCTCAAAATATCTTATTCCTTTGATTGATTTGTTGACTCTAGAAAACCATCTTGCAACCTTTTACATGGCCATCAAGTGTAGTACCACTATTATTTTTCAATATTATTTTGTGATATTGTATACCAATGTGCCTATTTGTTCCTAGCAAACAGTAGTTTTTTTTCTCATTTTTGAGGATTATCCATAGTGTGAAACATGCCATTTATATTTATGGGCATTAGAGTGAACTTTTGAGTTGTATGGCCGCCATACACGCCATACATACACGCTACGCCACTGCTCATTGAAGTTTTTTTTTTTCCATCATAGCTATTGGAAAACAGTGGTGAAACACTCATCTAAAAGAAGAACCTTGATAATCTCTTTTGAGAGTAAACAGTCAAACTAAAGGAAAAATTATTATGTTAACACTTCAATCACACTTTCTTCAACTTTTCTCCCATAGATCCAGAAGAAGTGGACATGGCTAATGTGATTAAGATTAAGGTGGAAGCTCTCAGTGAAGTTTCAGGCGAGAAGGAAAGTGTCACGGAAATACAGAACTACCTCGACACATTTAACAAGGAAATAGAAGGAGGAGACCCCTCACAACATAATGGTAAGAACTTAGAACCTTGGAATAGTTTGTCCTTATTATGTAGTTTTAAGAGCAATGTAGGTACCATTCTAAATTGAATAATATTAGCTTACAATAAGGTGATTGGGGTATTCAAAGTGTATCTATCTATGTTCTATTATTTTCAAGTGGTGCTCATCAACACCTGGCTCCATGTAGGTATTCAAGGTGTAATCACAGAAATAATTCCATTTATTAGAAAGAAAAAAAAAAACTTGTACCTTTTATTAATGGAGCTCAAAATATCTTATTCCTTTGATTGATTTGTTGACTCTAGGAAACTAACTTCAACCTTCTGCATGGCCAACAAGTGTAGTACCACTATTATTTTTCAATATTATTTCGTGATATTGTATACCAATGTGTCTATTTGTTCCTAGCAAACAGTAGTTTTTTTTTCTCATTTTTGAGGATTATCCATAGTGTGAAATATCACTTTGTCTAATTTCAGTGCCAGAGGGTACTCAGTACTATGTGGATGAGGCTGGGCAGTATTATTTTCACAACACGGAGAGCAGTGGCGAGCATCAGATCATGAAACACCAAGATCCAACAATTGCGTCCGATCATCTTCAAAGCTATCTTGACAAACTTCAAGACTGGTTAAGAACTTGGCGTATCCGTGTAAGTAAGTCGGTCCATGTCACCTTCACCACCAGAACCACAACTTGTCCACCGGTTGCTAGGAACAACCAGCTCTTGCCTCAAAACGACAAAGTCCGGTACCTCGGGATTCATCTGGACCGCAAGTTAACCTGGAATCACCACATCACAACCAAACAACTTAAGCTAAAACACTGCAAGATGTTCTGGCTTCTCGGACCCAAATCGAAGCTTTCAATCGAGAACAAAATTCTACTGTACAAAATGAGCCTCAAACCAGTGTGGACTTATGGTATAGAGCTCTGGGGCTGTGAAAAACCTTCTAACATCAACATCATTCAAAGGTTTCAATCGAAAACTCTAAGAAGCATGCTTGGCGCACCTTTCTATGTTTCTAACAAAACCATCCACACTGACCTGAAAATTCCTTTTGTCAGTGATGTAATCAAAGTCAGACCACTTACCTATCAAAAGCGGATCCGGACTCAAAAGTTCACTCTAATGCCCATAAATATTAATGGCATGGCATGTACTGTGATGGGACTTGGTAGACCTGTGCATGAGCCCTACATGCACGCCCTACACTTGAATTTAGACCACGCTACGCCACTGTCAATGAGCTAAATATTTTGCTCAGTCAATAACACAATACCTGAGTAAGTAGCTACACACACTTCTCTAGATTTTTTAATGAGTTCATTGCTTAATTGAAGTTCCCAAACGCTTCATTTTGTTTCTTGTGGAGTAGCATGGAGAGTTTCCTGGTAAGTTTGTTGAGGAGTGTTTTGTGTTGGGGAATCCTGTTTGCCTGCCATCTCGATCGTACTCTTCTTTTTTCTGCTATCAGGTATCAGGTCTCGTATTTCCTTAGGAATGTTAATAATTTGCTCTTTTTGTTTGATTTCAGGTGTCGCATAGTTGGCTGCTTCTTGTATGAGTGTTTTCAAGTATTGAGCCGCTTCATCTACTTCATTAGGAGACTTCAGACTTAATCTTAGGTTGGCCTTGTCGTCAATATACCATTTAAAGGCTTCCCAGTTGGTTTTTGTTGTTGTCAGTTTTACTGTTTGAGACTTGGTAATCACTTGGGCAGATAGTGTTAGAATGATCGGCGAGTGATCTGAAGAAAGCTCATCTCTGTTCTCCACATGAATATAGCTGTCTGCAACGCCATTCGTGACAAAGAAGTCAATAACATCTGGTTTCCTGGTGGGGTCAGAAGGCGAATGAGTTGGTTCACCATTGGATATGATCTTGAAGTTTCCTGATCTTGTAGCATTGTAGAGAGCGCGTCCACGAGGTGAAATGAGGCGCGAGCCCCAGAACGTATGTTTGGCATTCCAGTCTCCACCCGCAATGAGCGGTGTACCTGTTTACTCTCAAAAGAGATTATCAAGGTTCTTCTTTTAGATGAGTGTTTCACCACTGTTTTCCAATAGCTATGATAGAAAAAAAACTTCAATGAGCTAAATATTTTGCTCAGTCAATAACACAATACCTGAGTAAGTAGCTACACACACTTCTCTAGATTTTTTAATGAGTTCATTGCTTAATTTACTTACCTGACATTTTGAACTTTTTTGATTACAAAATGAATGGCACAGTCACATACATAAGTTGAGTTCTTCTGATGGTGCTTTCACTCTGGAAACAGATTGAGAAGAAAGCCAATGTAAATAATTTGAGCAATTTATTTAATGTAAAATTGAAGAAGAAAAAGCCCTGAATAACTATTAAGATTGGTCTGACATCAATATTTAGCCAAATGTGGAGCACCAAGTTGCCTTCAGTCCTGAAGCAATTTGTGCAATTTATTTAATGTAAAATTGAAGAAGAAAAAGCCCTGAATAACTATTAAGATTGGTCTGACATCAAAATTTAGCCAAATGTGGAGCACCAAGTTGCCTTCAGTCCTAAAGCAACCTACCTATCTATTTGAATAATTACTACCAAATGTTATATGCTTACATGTACTTACAGTTTCTGCCATCCTTGAACCCTGGATCTAAAAAGGTAGTCTTGTCAAACAAGGGCATGATCAACACAGAGACAATTGTAAAGAATGGGCTCAATGCTCAATTGGCATGGGGTCCTGCTACTATTGAACCTGACATGCAGGAAGCGTCACCAAACAGTCCTGCACTAATCGGAGACCTCATGCAAACAGGGGTTTGGGAACCATCAAGGAGAGTGTTCTTTGATGTTTACATTGTTAATGCTGACACTTCCTCTTATGGAACCCACCCCTGGACAAGTATTGCTCAAACTCACTCACAAGAGAAACACGGGAAATATGATAAAGCCACTGAAGACCTGCGAGCATCATTTAGCCCAGTTTTTCCATCGCTTTTCCTCTTTAATATTTAAGTTTAACTCATTTCACCTTCAAAAGAGGGTTGAAAATCAGTTTAGAACGTTTAAAAGTGAAGGATTCCCAGCGCCAGTGGTGTTGGCCATGAAAAGCACTAATTTCTTGTAATGCCCCCTGTGATCCAGAATAGTAAGTAGAGAAACCACTCGGCTTTATTTCCGATAGGTGTCGTTCGCCGTTTCTGTTCAAGTTTTGAATCAAAAAGCAACTGATAAAACTTCTCTTTACATTCTGTTAATGTTTTCTAGTGATAAGATCCCAAGACCGAAATGAAATTCTTGAAAATATCGATCGCACAATTTGGGGGTCCAAGCTTCAAAAGTGGAAGCCATTTTTTTGTTAATTCTACTGTGATTTTAATCCACGGCTTTACAATCTACCTATAGACTGTCCAGATGAATATGAGAGCAAGGAGAATTCCTTACATTGTTGCAATTAAGGTAAAGGTCTATTTTTATAAACTCTCTCTTAAAAAGCAGAGGTAGCTTCAATCTATAACCTCTTTTTGTTGAGGGTCAAGTCCAAGAGGTTGAATTCTTTAACAGGTAAAGATGGTATCCATAGCAGGAGAGGAAGCACTGTGCAATGTACCTTCCCCTTTTAAAGATTTTCTACTGTTGCATTTTTGACATGTTTGGCAATTTAGCCTACTTTTTTGATAAGTGTCAGCATTAACAATGCAAACATCAAAGAATGCTCTCCTTGCTGGTTCCCAAACCCCTGTTTGCATGAGGTTTGATTAGTGCAGGACTGTTTGATGACGCTTCCTGCATGTCAGGTTCAATAGTAGCAGGACCCCATGCCAATCGAGCCCATTCTTTACAATTGTCTCTGTGTTGATCATGCCCTTGTTTGACAAGACTACCTTTTTAGATCCAGGGTTCAAGGGTGGCAGAAACTGTAAGTACATGTAAGCATACATATAACATTTGGTAGTAATTATTCAAATAGATAGGTAGGTTGCTTCAGGACTGAAGGCAACTTGGTGCTCCTCTAGATAGGACCATTGCAATCAGTACTCACGAGTGCATTTCCCTCCCGAACTACCATGGCCGACTGGAAAAACAGTGATCTGGGATGCTGGTAGGTTTTAGCATTTATGCTTCGAGACACTGTTTTCTCATCCGGTTTTGGGCTTGGGTAGGATGTGCACTATGGGTGTTGATTTGCATTTCAACAATGGTGAATACCATCTACTACTGGAGTGATACCACTGGGTATCTCCGCTATCATGTCATGTTTGTTTACCCCAACCGATTTGCTTATTACAATTTTGTAAACTAAAAAAAAAAAAAAATGCACAAAATAAATGTTTGTGTTCTCAAAGTATTATGCACAGTGTGCACACCGCATAATATAATATTGACATCTGGCAACGCTGTACTTCGAAGCTTCGAAGGATCTGGCACAGGGGAGCGTGTTGAGGACGAGATTTTTGTGGGAATTTTGCTATAAATCCCACCATTAATTAATATTAGCTTACAATAAGGTGATTGGGGTATTCAAAGTGTATCTATCTATGTTCTATTATTTTCAAGTGGTGCTCATCAACACCTGACCCATGTAGGTATTCAAGGTGTAATCACAGAAATAATTCCATTTATTAGAAAGAAAAAAAAACTTGTACCTTTTATTAATGGAGCTCAAAATATCTTATTCCTTTGATTGATTTGTTGACTCTAGGAAACTAACTTCAACCTTCTGCATGGCCAACAAGTGTAGTATCACTATTATTTTTCAATATTATTTCGTGATATTGTATACCAATGTGTCTATTTGTTCCTAGCAAACAGTAGTAATATTAGCTTACAATAAGGTGATTGGGGTATTCAAAGTGTATCTATCTATGTTCTACTATTTTCAAGTGGTGCTCATCAACACCTGGCTCCATGTAGGTATTCAAGGTGTAATCACAGAAATAATTCCATTTATTAGAAAAAAAAAACTTCAAGTACATTTTATTAATGGAGCTCAAAAAATATCTTATTCCTTTGATTGATTTGTTGACTCTAGGAAACTAACTTCAACCTTCTGCATGGCCAACAAGTGTAGTACCACTATTATTTTTCAATATTATTTTGTGATATTGTATACCAATGTGCCTATTTGTTCCTAGCAAACAGTAGTGTGAAATACCTATCACTTTGTCTAATTTCAGTGCCAGAGGGTACTCAGTATTATGTGGATGAGGCTGGGCAGTATTATTTTCACAACACGGAGAGCAGTGGCGAGCATCAGATCATGACTGTTGTGCAACGTATTGACCCACAGGCAGAAACAGTAGACGAGGGAGGAGAAGAATACATGCAGATGGAGAGTATGGGACTTATTCTCTGCAAAAGGATTTTAGACTTATACTGATTTTCTGCAAAAGGATTTTAGACTTAAACTGATTTTCTGCAAAAGGATTTTAGACTTATACTGATTTTCTGCAAAAGGATTTTAGACTTAAACTGATTTTCTGCAAAAGGATTTTAGACTTATACTGATTTTCTGCAAAAGGATTTTAGACTTAAACTGATTTTCTGCAAAAGGATTTTAGACTTATACTGATTTTCTGCAAAAGGATTTTAGACTTAAACTGATTTTCTGCAAAAGGATTTTAGACTTATACTGATTTTCTGCAAAAGGATTTTAGACTTAAACTGATTTTCTGCAAAAGGATTTTAGACTTAAACTGATTTTCTGCAAAAGGATTTTAGACTTATACTGATTCTCTGCAAAAGGATTTTAGACTTCTACTTACTGATTCTCTACCAAAAGGATTTTAGACTTATACTGATTTTCTGCAAAAGGATTTTAGACTTATACTTATTTTCTGCAAAATGATTTTAGACCTAGACTGATTCTCTGCAAAATGATTTTAGACTTATACTTATTCTCTGCAAAAGGATTTTAGACTTATACTGATTTTCTGCAAAAGGATTTTAGACTTATACTGATTCTCTGCAAAATGATTTTAGACTTATACTTATTCTCTGCAAAAGGATTTTAGACTTATACTGATTTTCTGCAAAAGGATTGTAGACTTATACTGATTCTTTGCAGAAAGATTTTAGGCTTACACTTATTCTCTGCAAAAGGATTTTAAGCTTATACTTATGCTCTCTCCCCCGTCAGGTATCTACTAGCGCGTCATCTGAAGTCACACTCAGAGGAGCGTCCACACAAGTGTTCTGTGTGTGAGCGTGGCTTCAAGACTATCGCCTCTCTTCAGAATCACATCAATACTCACACCGGGGTGAAGCCACATAAGTGCAAGTACTGCGAGTCTCGGTTCACCACGTCCGGCGAGCTGGTCAGACATGTACGATACAAACACACGCATGAGAAACCCGAGCTGGTCAGACATGTGCGATACAAACACACGCATGAGAAACCACACAAGTGCAGCATATGTGACTACGCCAGTGTGGAGCTGAGCAAGATGAGAAACCACATGCGGAGTCATACTGGCGAGAGACCTTACCAGGTAAATAGTAGAGGGGATAGATAGTGGCTATGTGTAGCTATAATTGTAGAGATTTTCATGTAAAATCCTTAAAATAATGTTTATTATTTTTTGTTATTGAAAAAAAAAAAAGGATATTCTTCCACTAGGTATTGAGCAAGGGAACTCGGCAGCGTTCATGGGAACTCTACTTGGTTCTTCCAACTTAAAGATGTTTTTTTTTATGTAATCTAGTTTTAATGTATAATTCGCTTATGTTTTGTATTCCAGTGTGCACATTGCACCTACGCCAGTCCGGATACGTTCAAACATGTAATCTAGTTTTAATGTATAATTCGCTTGTTTTGTATTCCAGTGTGCACATTGCACCTACGCCAGTCCGGATACGTTCAAACTGAAGCGACATCTTCGTATACACACCGGGGAGAAACCTTATGCCTGTGACATATGTCATGCTAGATTCACACAGTCCAATAGTCTCAAGTCACACCGACTCATACACAGTAAGTAACAAATGTGCCACTTGCCGAATGGAGGGTAAAACCTCCCCTTACTGAAGACCTTAGCAGTTAAAGAGTAACGTTAAAAGAAAATAAATCAAGCTTGGTACACGCTACAAGGTAGGATTCCGTGAACGACCGGGGAGAAACCTTATGCCTGTGACATATGTCATGCTAGATTCACACAGTCCAATAGTCTCAAATCACATCGACTCATACACAGTAAGTAATTAATGTGCCACTTGCCGATTGGAGGGTAAAACCTCCCCTTACTGAAGACCTCAGCAGTTAAAGAGTAACGTTAAAAGAAAATAAATCAAGCTTGGTACACGCTACAAGGTAGGATTCCGTGAACGAACCTTATCTGTTTAGGATAAAATGCGCTCCGAGCGGGAATTGAACTCGCGACCTAGCGCTTACAAAGCAGACGCGCTACCCTCCAAGCTAACTAGACTGGTCTTTTGAAAATGGACAAGAATAATTTATAACGCCCGTAATATTTTTTGTTTCTAGCTGGAGAGAAACCCGTGTTCTACTGTGACCTCTGTCCTGCTACTTGTGGACGCAAAACTGATCTCAGAATACATGTACAGAAGTTACACACAGCCGAGGCCCCACTCAAGTGTAAACGCTGTGGTAAAACTTTCCCGGATAGATATAACTATAAGGTAAGTAATAACTGAAGACTTTCATGCAAGTAGAGCCGAACTCCACTCGGGCCCTTTTTGGGTCAACTAGTTCTTCTAAATGCGGAATGTTTTTAAGATTCAGTTTAAAATAGAATCTTGTTCATATTAGATTAGATATTGGTGCTTTATTTAAACTGTTAAATTAGGACATGTAGTCCGTTTATCTCAACAGTTTATCTCCCAACAAGGATATCTCCATTATTTATCAAGATACATGCGTTTTTGTAGCATCCAAACATTTTCAGTGGAAAACAAAAACTTTCTTTTTATTATTAACATTTATTATAGTGTGCAAACATAATTATAAAATGTTATATACACTGAGAGGGGAAGATTTACACTTTTAGTTTGGTCATTTTAATAAAGTTAAGGACAGAGGTAGGATCATTATTTAAACAGGCATGTAGATTGTTAGGGTTCCTAATATTTTGGTATTTACAGCAATCTTTCAGAATGTGCTTCACTGTGAGGTTACATTGGCAAACATTACACTTGATTAAAAGGTGTGTTACTCATGCACTCACCTCAAACAGTTTTCTAATCCAAGTTGGATTGTATGTCAATTTGTTTTTTGTTTTCAGCTCCATTGTAAATCTCATGAGGGGGAGAAGTGCTGGAAATGTGAACTGTGTCCGTATGCGTCATCTAGTCAGAGACATCTCGAGTCTCACATGTTAATACATACAGATCAGAAACCTTATCTGTGTGATCATTGCGATCAGGTAAATATACAATAGAGTCTCACATGTTAATACATACAGATCAGAAACCTTATCTGTGTGATCATTGCGATCAGGTAACATATCTTGGATTCCTTACCTTGTTTGATGACCAAGGAAGTATTGCCATGGCGCCCTACTATTTTGCCATATTTTAGGGAAATTTGGAAAAATGCCATAAAAAGCCTGATTTTGCCATATTCTAAGCATATTTAGGTTATTTTGCCATATTTCAAGCATTTTTAGGGCAAAATATAAAACTTTAAGAACAATGATTTTTTCTTGCAACAAAAAAAGTACTAAAAAACCGTACTCAAATAGTGGTTATGCATTTGGGGAAACATTTAGCATGAAAGGTGAATTCCTACGTAAAAATCCTCAAAAATCCAAATCTGAAGTCAAAACAGTGAAAAATTATTCTAAAACGTTGATAATTCAATTTTTATTTGACGTTCCAAGGAAAAATGTCTGATTCTCTAAAAAAATCGCTTTTCCCAAAATAAGTGCCATATTGCCATGTTTTTTAGTACCATATTTTCGAAAAATAAGTGCCATATTCTGAACTTCTCTGTTGATGACATACTTAGAACAACTATTAATGAATTTATTTAATTTAAACATCTTTTGTAAATACTTAAATAGCAGGGTTTATACGCGACCTGGAAAAACTGGAAAAGTCATGGTATCTGAAAATCGGCCAAAAAGTCATGGAAAATCGTGAAAATTTAAAGAAAACCTGGAAAAGTCACGGAATTTACCACCCGGTCAAAAATAGTGAAAAAATATTTTAAAACGTTGAAAATTCAATTTTTATTTGACGTTCCAAGGAAAAATGTAAAACATTTGCCTCTGATTCTCTAAAAAATCGCCAATTTTGCCATGTTTTGAAAAAATAAATGCCATATTTTCCCAAAATAAGTGCCATATTCTGAACTTCTCTGTTGATGACATACTTAGAACAACTATGTATTAATGAATTTATTTAATTTAAACATCTTTTGTAAATACTTAAACAGCAGGGTTTATACGCGACCTGGAAAAACTGAAAAAGTCATGGAATCTGAAAATCGGCCAAAAAGTCATGGAAAATCGTGAAAATTTAAAGAAAACCTGGAAAAGTCACGGAATTTACCATAGCAGGGTTTATACGCGACCTGGAAAAACTGAAAAAGTCATGGAATCTAAAAATCGGCCAAAAAGTCATGGAAAATCGTGAAAATTTAAAGAAAACCTGGAAAAGTCACGGAATTTACCACCCGGTCAAAAATTAAAAATGTTCAAATTAAATATCAAGTTTTTCCAAAAATCGGTCTGCGGCGCATTCCCCCTCATATTCCTTGACGTTCTGCATATTTTATTCAAATGAAGGGCAATCTTACTGATTTTTAAGTACCTCTGTCCCCTAATTTTCTGGAAAACTCATGGAAATTGTCTGGAAAAATCATGGAATAGTCATGGAATTTCATTCCAGGAAAAGCGTATAAACCCTGAATAGACACTAAAAAAAAAAAATACCTTGTTTGTATAGCTCCACTAACACCAAACTCCCGTTTTTTTGTGACTTGTCGCGTTTTCGCAAACATATTTGCGGTTTATGATACTTAATTCTCTTGTGTTCTCATATCCAGACGTTCCGTCAGAAGCAGCTACTCAAGCGCCATGTGAATCCCCTAATTTCCTGGAAAACTCACGGAAATTGTCTGGAAAAGTCATGGAATAGTCATGAAATTTCATTCCGGTAAAAGCGTATAAACCCTGAATAGGACACTGGGGGAAAAAAATACCTTGTTTGTATAACTCCAATACTTCCAATAGAATTAAAATTATCGAAAAGTTTGCTTACCTATCTAACACCAAACTCCCGTTTTTTTGTGTGACTTTTCCCGTTTTCGCAACATATTTGCGGTTTATGATACTTAATTCTCTTGTGTTCTCATATCCAGACGTTCCGTCAGAAGCAGCTACTCAAGCGCCATGTGAATTGCTTCGTTTGTTTGTGCGCAAGTGTTTCTGCGCATTTTGACGTGAAATCTGTCGTCACAACTCTTTGAACTTTTTCATTAGAACGGCAGTTAAAAATTGAATTTTCGACCTTTTACAGTTATTTTTTCGGAGTTTTGACCTCAGATTTGGATTTTTCACTACTTTTTAAGTAGGAACGACCACTTATTAATAATACCTATTTTCCCAATTGCAACTGCTCCATTGACATTTAGTTTTGGCTTCAAAATTTTACGAGTGGATGCCTTTGCTATTTCTTTAGCAAACGACCATTTAATAATAATATTTTCTCAATTGCAACTGCTCCATTGACATTTAGTTTTGGCTTCAAAATTTTACGAGTGGATGCCTTTGCTATTTCTTTAGCAAAGTACATTTCAGGCTGGTATTCTCCCTGTTTTAAGTCAGACTAAGCTGGTCTACTCCCTGTTTAAAGTCCCCCAGCCAGACCTACGGGTAATATAATAATATTGGTATGGTTACCTCGGCTGGCTGGGGTTGAACCCACGCCCTCCTGATTACCAGGCGAGTGTCTTGGCCGCTAAACCACCAAGCCACTGAAGTGCTGGTCACGAATTGACAGTTATATGTACGAAACGATTCTGGACTCATTGAACAACAGGTGAGCATATAACGAGTAACAGGTGAGAATATAACGAGTAACACGTGAGAATATAACGAGTAACAGGTGAGAATATAACGAGTGACAGGTGAGAATATAACGAGTAACAGGTGAGAATATAACGAGTATCTGACGTCACAACTCTTTGAACGGCGTTCATTAGAACGGCAATCAAAAATTGAATTTTCGACCTTTTACTGTTATTTTTTCGGAGTTTTGTGACCTCAGATTTGGATTTTTCACTACTTTTTACGTAGGAATGACCATTTATTAATAATATCTATTTTCCCAATTGCAACTGCTCCATTGACATTTAGTTTTGGCTTCAAAATTTTACGAGTGGATGCCTTTGCTATTTCTTTAGCAAAGTACATTTCAGGCTGGTATTCTCCCTGTTTTAAGTCAGACTAAGCTGGTCTACTCCCTGTTTAAAGTCCCCCAGCCAGACCTACGGGTAATATAATAATATTGGTACGGTTACCTCGGCTGGGGTTGAACCCACGCCCTCCTGATTACCAGGCGAGTGTCTTGGCCGCTAAACCACCAAGCCACTGAAGTGCTGGTCACGAATTGACAGTTATATGTACGAAAATATTTCCAATTTATAATCCCGCAAATGTAATAAAAAGTCGTGTGATGTTCACACTAGGTTATTTTTTAATCAGCGTTCGTTCATGAGATTTTATTTGATATGTAATTCTAATTTTATTTAAAATTATACCTATCGTGTGAAAATTGAACAATATTGCAAATGACGAATGTTGTTTTTATTTTATTTCTAGTATCTACTGAATCTCTACTTTTTAAAGAGGTTTGATAGAGGGAATTCTAATTGCTAAGGTCTTATTGTCCCGAAAGCGAGGAGAGAAGGGAGATAGGATAACAGAAAGCCAGCCGTTCCGAGAATCGAACCAACGACCTAGCTCTTATAAGTCAGACGCGTTACCGTCCAAGCTAACTAGGCTGGTATCTACTTTTTGATTCACAAGTATTTTTGCAGTGTTAAATACGCTAGAACAGTTGAGCAACGTTCATCATGGTATCCTAAATGACTAGAAATGGAAGAAGAAAAAGTAAAAAGACTAAATCCGTTTTTATAAAACTACATAAAACGTTTCAATAAAGGTATATTTATTTATTCAAACGAGTAACAGGTGAGAATATAACGAGTAACAGGTGAGAATATAACGAGCAACAGGTGAGAATAAAACGAGTAACAGGTGAGAATATAACGAGTAACAGGTGAGAATATTACGAGTAACAGGTGAGAATATAACGAGTGACAGGTGAGAATATAACGAGTAACAGGTGAGAATATAACGAGTAACAGGTGATAATAAAACGAGTAACAGGTGATAATAAAACGAGTAACAGGTGAGAATATAACGAGTGACAGGTGAGAATATAACGAGTAACAGGTGAGAATATAACGAGTAACAGGTGATAATAAAACGAGTAACAGGTGAGAATATAACGAGCAACAGGTGAGAATAAAACGAGTAACAGGTGAGAATAAAACGAGTAACAGGTGAGAATATAACGAGTAACAGGTGAGAATATAACGAGTAACAGGTGAGAATATAACGAGCAACAGGTGAGAATATAACGAGCAACAGGTGAGAATAAAACGAGTAACAGGTGAGAATATAACGAGTAACAGGTGAGAATATAACGAGCAACAGGTGAGAATATAACGAGCAACAGGTGAGAATATAACGAGTAACTGGTGAGAATATAACGAGTAACTGGTGAGAATATAATGAGCAACATGTAAGCATATAACGAGTAACAGGTGAGAATATAACGAGCAACAGGTGAGAATATAACGAGTAACTGGTGAGAATATAACGAGTAACTGGTGAGAATATAACGAGCAACATGTAAGCATATAACGAGTAACAGGTGAGAATATAACGAGTAACAAGTGAGAATATAACGAGTAACAGGTGAGCATACAGCAAGTAACTGGTGAAAATATTGTACTTATGTCGAAGGTATTAACATTAACCACCATTATTTCCATGTTCCCTCACTAGGTGGCGCTGAAGCTAGGTCGTCAGAAGAAGGTACACATCATAGACGGACACAAGGTGGAGGTGATACCTGATGATGAAGAAGAGGAGGAGGGGGAGGAGACAGAGGAGGAGGAAGAGGGGGGAGGAGAGGATGATGGACATCTCTAAAAGTAGCACCATTCGATTCGGCGTGAAAAATCACATTGATTAGAATATTCACATCCGAATGACCAAA
>NW_007378546.1:21739-24749 GCF_000475195.1 Diaphorina citri | reverse complement strand
AAAAATGTTTCGTTTTTTTTGTGAACGGACTGTAACAATTTTTTTTTTTTTGAATGAGGCGCTTTAACATGTTAGTTAATGTCGTTCGCGCCGTGTAACAAATTTATTGTGCTTTATAGTTTATACCACGTGAATTCCATGAATCTAGGTAGGTAGGTAGGATTTTTTTTTATTTTATTGTTCAGATCAATTCAATCTCGAGCTCAATAAACTTTGAGCTGAACCCTCCTCGTCTAAAACTTTAGCAGGGAATGCCTAACTGAAACCCCCTATTCCTTTGTTTCCAGTGGTAGAATCTATGGGAAATGAAGAACAAGAGATGGAGGAAGGAGGAGAAGGACAGATAGAAGAAATTCAGGAGGAGGAAGAATATGAACAGAAATATGAAGAGAAACATATCATCACCAAGTACGAGAAAATAAAAGAAGCGGGTAAGTCTTGTGTTGAGCTATCTGGAGCGTGGTTGGTATCTGGACTGGTGATCTATGGGACAAACATTCTGGTGGGTTCTGGTTCTATCATTGTGTGAAAGGAATCATCTGGAATAATAACGTACCACTAAAATGTAAAAAAAGTAATCTAAAAAAGACTTACTTCATCCCTATCTTAACCTACGGCTCAGAAACGTGGACAATAAAGAGAAAGGAAGAGAGCAGAATCCAGGCCGCAGAGAGGTGACCTATGGGACAAACATTCTGGTGGGTTCTGGTTCTATCATTGTGTGAAAGGAATCATCTGGAATAATAACGTACCACTAAAATGTAAAAAAGTAAAGACTTACTTCATCCCTATCTTAACCTACGGCTCAGAAACGTGGACAATAAAGAGAAAGGAAGAGAGCAGAATCCAGGCCGCAGAGATGTTTCTGAGAAGCACAGTAGGAAAAGCAAGGTAGACCACGACTGAGATGGAATGATCAAATCAACAAAGATATCATCAAAAGAAATCAAAATCCCAGTCTCATTGAAAAGTGTATTATCATTACTACTTTCTATGTATTTTATCCTATGAAATTAACTCTTTATGTATTTTGTATTGTACATAACTTCCTACTTTCCATTTTATTGAGAGTTATTTACAAAGGGAAATATTTATCTTCCTACTTGCTACGTTTAGAAATACCAGTCTTCTCCACTAATACCCGTGTACAAATTTAATTCAATCAAAATTTAATTCATTTTAGCCTACCTACCTCTCTTTCAGCCCTGGGGTGATTGCTTTAAATAGATCAGTTGCGCTTACTTGGGTGATGTTTCAAAGTCATAGAGCAGGAAAAATGAGGACCAACGGAATTTTTCTTTTCTTACGACTTTACCGAGAAAAATCAATTTAAAAAATACCGGTAAATCATGAAGTTTGACGTCACGGCATACGCTCCCGTAGGCGATGACGTCATAATTCATGACTCCCGCTTTAATCCCGCAAATGTAATAAAAAGTCGTGTGATGTACACACTAGGTTATTTTTTAATCAGCGTTCGTTCATGAGATTTTATTTGATATGTAATTGTAATTTTATTTAAAATTATACCTATCGTGTGAAAATTGATCAATATTGCATATGACGAATGTTCTTTTTATTTTATTTCTAGTACCTACTGAATCTCTGCTTTTTAAAGAGGTTTGATAGAGGGAATTCTAATTGCTAAGGTCTTATTGTCCCGAAAGCGAAGAGAGAAGGGAGATAGGATAACAGAAAGCCAGCTGCTCCGAGAATCGAACCAACGACCTAGCTCTTATAAGTCAGACGCGTTACCGTCGAAGCTAACTAGGCTGGTGTCTACTTTTTCGTTCACAAGTATTTTTGCAGTGTTAAATACGCTAGAAGAGTTGAGCAACGTTCATCATGGTATCCTAAATGACTAGAAATTAGAAATGGAAGAAGAAAAAGTAAAAAGACTAAATCCGTTTTTATAAAACTACATAAAACGTTTCAATAAAGGTATATTTATTTATTCTTTTTAATTTACAGTTTTTCTCTTTTTTGAATTTCTAAATTTGTTTTAAAAAAAATAGCAAGAATGCAAAATTACAATGTCCCTATGTTATCCTCTATGGATGGAAAAATAAATTAACTGAATGAGAAAAATATCACTTAGCGTTTGCTAATGCTAATAACATGCAGCGTAAATATAAATATAATTACCTTATCTATACAATAATAATTGTAATTACAAGTAGGTACCCGGTACCCTACAAGTTACACAATAATTTTGTCATTAGAGACACCCTACATTTAAACAATTGTAAAAAAAAGTAGATAGGTAGGTAGATACCTACCTATATGTATAATATCTAGAAGATTTTAGAAGAACCAATCAATAAACCCAATCTTTTTCAGTCCAAATATTAAATAGGTATGCTAAAATGGTACCTAAGATGGCGCGCCACCAGAATCGGTTCCGTATCCGAAAGAAAAATACAACTATTACCAAGGCCTGTTGCCTACCTCCTTCCTACATACAGTACATACACACATAATTATTTGAATGAATCGCAATCTACGTTCAATAAAAGCATAGTTTTAGACTATGTATAAAGTTAGGCACAATTTTATTGGTTTAGAATAATATATTATCTATTAGAATGTGGGATATGGTTTTTTTATGTTTGGCCTTCAAGTTCAAATCAGAGGTTGCCAAACTGTGCCCCGCAAGAGTTGGCATCACTGGAACATTGGAAATTTTCAGTAGGTAAATGTAAAATCTTTTTTTTTTTTTACTTTCTATTACCCTTACGTATAGGGAACCTATACAAGGTAATGAGAAAGTATTGTTTTTTTTGTTTTTTTTTTTTTTTTTTTTTTTTTTTTTTGCAGAAAGAAAGCACGCGGGTTTCAACACTCGTATTGTTCCTCGTTTACGTTTTCTATCCCATGGGTGATGGGGTACCCCAGTACCCTTACACCACATGGTTGAGAAACTGCTGAACTAGAATTGACCTTGAGGAGACCTAGATCTTGAGAGACATAATAATGAGAAGTATAACTTTGAATCAGATAATTTTTATCA
>NW_007378546.1:0-21714 GCF_000475195.1 Diaphorina citri | reverse complement strand
AAAAAAAAAATGAAAAAATTGCAAGAAATGAAGAGAATTTATATGTAAACATTTTCTAAAATATCTAGGTTTCTCATCTATCCAGGTTTGACTGTATCAATTTACGAGAATACTTATTGACTTTGCACTCGTGTTTGAAAGCAAATAATATGAAGTACCTAGGTGTAACCCGTCTAAACTATTTTGTGTTCAAATACATAAGAACCTATGGGGGAAGGCATTCGATTTAATATTTACATAATATTTCATACCGTATATAAAACAGGTAGGTACATACCTACCAGATAAATAATATGTACAATACATACCTAAGTGATACAAGTCTAACTAGGTAAAAAAAGGAAAGTAAAAACTAAATAATTTAGACCCGACTAGAACAATATCCGAAAAATTTTATCCGTAAGAAATTAAACACAGGGAGGGGAGAATTTTTTTAGACAAATAAACAGGACGGAAGACCTTTTGTTTTTGTAGTCACCTTTGGAGACATAACTTAGAAGTCACCAATCCAAATCTTGCTAGTTGCATCACTTGCATCTAATTCTTGCTATGTACATGAATTTACTTACTACAACGTCTATAAGGCCATTAATAGCCTGAAAATCAAATCCTATAATATTTTTGAAGTTGCAACTTTTTGAAGTAGTCGCCAAATTTTGGCCGGTGTCAGGGTCAGCCCCAGAGGGGTCAACTTCAAAATCTTAAATAAGAACTTCCTGATTGTGATACATAAAATTAAAGGCCTTCAAAAACGTAGTACTTTGATATAAGTTTGAGCTCGATCCCACAACCAGGGCTGCTAATCTAATCTTTTATTTATAAATAAAATAAATATTTCATTTAACCCCGATTAAGTTGTGCATCTCAGAGTGGGTCACACAATCAAACTGGTTTTACTGAAGAAGGCGAGATATAAAGGCGCCTTAAACTCGGTTCAAACATAAACTTGAACCAGGCTACTGAGTTCCACCAGTTAACAGATTAAGATTAAGATTACTGACCTAACAACACATCTTACAGTGATACAAGTCTAACTAAAAGGAAAGTAAAAACTAAATAATTTAGACCCGACTAGAACAATTTCCCAAAAATTTTATCCGTAAGAAATTAAACATAGGGAGGGGAGAATTTTGTCAGACAAATAAACAGGACGGAAGACCTTATGTTTTTGTAGTCACCTTTGGAGACATAACTTAGAAGTCACCAATCCAAATCTTGCTTGTTGCTATTGTTATCTAATTCTTGCTATGTACATGAATTTACTTACTACAACGTCTATAAGGCCATTAATAGCCTGAAAATCAAATCCTATAATATTTTTTAACTGCGCGAGGAGTAAAAAGTGGGTAGTGCAGTCGTTTGTGGAATGGCCAAGTCCACAAAGTTAGTTTAAACATCATTTAGGTTAAACTTTTGTATTCACCAATCTGATTGGCTGAATTTTTTGAAATCAACCAATCAGATCGCTTCATACAAAAATTAAACCGAGTTCTGACTCACTTTATGGACCCGGCCATAGGCCACTGAAACGAAGCGCGATGATTAGACAGCCAAACAAAATTACAATGTCCCTATGTTATCCCCTATGGATGGAAAAATAAATTAACTGAATGAGAAAAATCTGGTGTGAACATCACACGACTTTCTATTACATTAAGTCGGACAGTTCTAAAAGTTTCACCATTATTAGACAGCCATATGGAACAAACACACACTTGGATTTATCACTACCGAAGGGAAGCTTACTATTGGTCCGATTACATGAGTACCTTTCCTGTTGGTTCAGAGACCTATTAAAATTTCGGTTACCCACACTGGACATATCCTATTCCTCCTTCTTGAACCGTCTCGATTTGGGATATTTTAATAGTGGGTTTAGAATGTTTAGAAGAGATAAATACGAGAGAATCTGGACGCTACAAGATGATCAACCATTCTTCTCTTTGCATGGATCTCACAGCATTACCATCTACAGTCTGTTGCTTTTAGGCTGAGAACTTTTGACGATATGAGTCGTCAACAGACGAAAACGCCAAAAGATTTTTTTTTTAAGGATAACGGCACTGTTATAGAGGTTTTTAGTGAGTTGATTTACCCTCCAGTCGGCTCCAAGCTACCGGCCTCCTCACATTAACTTCACCCAGCCTGAATGTGGCCGGGAAAAAACCAACATACAGATGGTCACCCACCTAGTGATCATCCATGCGCAACGTTTTGATAAAACTGAGCATTTGATTTTGATTGTTTTGATTGAGCCTCGCAACAATAATTCTCAAGCTAAGAGATTAGAGATTAAGTCTTGTCACTATTCTCAAGCTAAGAGACACAGACTATAGTTGATTCTACGCCATAGATAGAAACACCGGTAGCACAATGTGATCAGATTTAATTATGGTGTATCCCCCCTTCCTCCTAGCTATCTCCTAGGTTTTAAATATTGTGGGTTGAACCCGCCACAATGAAGAGAACCTCATTTATCTTCCGAGACGAAATGTAACCAAACCAGCGCCAGCGGTTCTCAACATGGCCTCCGCCCGGTCCCCTTTGCCAGACCTACCTGGTACGTTGCATACTGACGTAGCGTCTAACTCAGTCAGTTTTACTTCAACTCTTTTAAAAGAGTTGAAGCATTTCACCTTGCTAAGTTCAATCGCTAATTTAAACATAAGTTTTTTTTTGTAAGTATGTATCTATCCCTAAGGATCTGAACAACGTTGAGATCTGCAACCCAAAATCACATCAAAATAAACGTCTGTTCTTAATAACCTGGAATCTGACGCTTACAAGGCAGATGCGCTACCCTCCAATCTACATGACTGGGATAGTTGTTTGATGGGTTCAACTTACCTATCATTGAGAAGTTCAGTATTCTCATGTGCCGTATCGTCAGGGTGAATGTCATCTGATCCAGGATGTCCATTACATTTACCACAGGAGTCATGTAGAGCTTCCAATGCGTGGAGTTGTGCTTTCTCGTGTTCAGACTCTGCTAGTAACTCCTCACCTGCTGTTACCTGGGGGAGAAGAACATTGGAATCAAAGTCAAGAGATTATGAGGCAGTCCTTTACCTAACTGTCTTCAAATAAAAACCAACCCAAGTGAAGAGTATGAGTCATTGTGAGGCAATCCTTTACCTAACTGTCTTCAAATAAAAACCAACCTAAGTGAAGAGTATGAGTCATTTCATTTCATCTCAAGTTCGTATGGAACTTCAAACTTGGGTTTTATTATGTTTGCCATATTATTCAAACCAGCTAGGTATATTATGTTTAGCGCGTGTTGACTACAAGAACATAAATATCATTATCTCAGATATGATGTCATTGTGTAGGCCGTAGGTAATTGGGAGGTGACGTCCAAATCTTCATCTCAAGTTCGTATGGAACTTCACAAAGTTATCGAGTCCTCCATTAAGATGAGCCCTTCCTTATAAGCCCTTACTGTTAAGCCTGATCCCACTATGGTTCAGTAAAAATATTCTTAATACTGACGATCATATGGGAGTATTCACATCAGCCGTTTCAAGTTACTGCTCACTCCCAAATGCAATCATATGTACATGATATCAGTGTTAAAGAATTTATTATCAACTATTTTTGACTAACGTTCAAGTATTTTACATTAACCTAGAACAATCAAAATATTCTTAATACTGACGATCATATGGGAGTATTCACATCAGCCGTTTCAAGTTACTGCTCACTCCCAAATGCGATCATATGTACATGATATCAGTGTTAAAGAATTTATTATCAACTATTTTGACTAACGTTCAAGTATTTTACATTAACCTAGAACAATTTGTTTGTAACAATGTAGCTACCTAACGATTTTTAGGGAGAGAATGCTAAAATCTGGTTAACTCACCGAAGAGGAAAAACTGATTTTTTTGGAGGTCATTTTTTATGATCAATTTATGTTAGGCAGAAGATAATAAATTGTACCGTGTATTAAAGCATTTTGTAGTTTAAAGTCCACTAAAATTTTAGTTAGGTAGGTACAGGTACGCGTATCGCTGAATTTATTCAATTAGTTTTTCCACTTTCTTTAATTAAAAATTGTATTATCCGTCTATACTGCACTTGGCATTTTAAAGTTTTTTTGATCTTTGATCTCCACTAAACTCAAACACTGCTTATACTGGCAAGGTAAATAGAAGCACTGACAAAGCAGGGCTCACAATTGACTTGGCCATTGTAAGTCTTGAGTCGATTTTTTCAATTGAACGAATTAAATTTAATTGGAGCACACTGGATTGGATGTTTGGGTTCAATTAAAATGGCATGCATTCTCAAACAAACAAGGCTACCTACTCAATAGGTGGTATTGTCCAAGAGTATAATGGCTTTAAATCTCCGTTCCCACTATCCGTTCAAAGCATGCTCCACTTCATTAAGATGAGCCCTTCCTTATAAGCCCTTACTGTTAAGCCCGATCCCACTATAGTTCAGTCAAAATATTCTTAATCTGACGATCATATGGGAGTATTCACATCAGCCGTTTCAAGTCACTGCTCACTCCCAAATCGGAACATATCAGTGAAAAAGAACTTCTTATCAACTACTATTTTTGACTAACGTATTTTACATTAACGTAACAATTTGTTAAGAATGTAACCATTTTTAGGGAGAATGCTAAAATCTGTTAAACTCACCGAAGAGGAAAAACTGATTTTTTTCGATGTCATTTTTTTATGATCAATTTATGTTAGTCTGAAGATAATATTGTACTGTGCATTAAAGCATTTTATAGTTTAAGGTCCACTAAAATTTTAGTTAGGTAGGTACACGTATCGCTGAATTTATTCAATTAGTTTTTCCTACTTTCTTTAATTAAAAATTGTATTATCCGTCCATACTGCACTTGGCTTTTTAAAGTTTTTTTGATCTTTGATCTCCACTTAACTCAAACACTGCTTACACTAATACACTGGCAAGGTAAATAGAAGCACTGACAAAGCAAGGCTCACAATTGACTTGGCCATTGTAAGTCTTGAGTCGATTTTTCAATTGAACGAATTAAATTTAATTGGAGCACATTGGATTGGATGTTTGGGTTCAATTAAAATGGCATGCATTCTCAAACAAATAAGGCTACTTACTCAATAGGTGGTATTGTCCAAGAGTATAATGGCTTTAAATCTCCGTTCCCACTATCCGTTCAAAGCATGCTCCACTCAATGTACCTTTTGTTCAACGAACCGTCAAATATTAATATTTTACATTTCAACTAAAGGAAAAGATACTTACACCACCCAGCAGAACAGCGAGAGCTTTATGATCACAGACACCAGGGGGCGTGTTGATCTCCGCCGTTGTCACCGTTATATTATCATTGGGGCCGTTCTTATTGAATTCCAGCGGTTCTCAACATGGCCTCCGGCCCGGTCCCCTTTGCCAGACCTACCTGGTACGTTGCATACTGACGTAGCGTCTAACTTAGCTTACTTAGCCAGTTTTTACATAAAAAAAGTGGAAGCATTTCAACCTGCCAAGTTCAATCGCTCCTTTAAACAATTTTTTTTTCTTTTCTTTTCTTCAGATTCCTAAGGATCTGAACAACATGGGGATCTGCAACCTAAGATCACATCAAAATAAATGTTCCGTCATTTTTTTGCTTCCCCCATTTCAAACGGTTGGGAACCACTTTAATGTTTATGAAGCGCTGAGAGTTCTAATTCTAAATTCTCATCTTAAGATTTATCTTTTGTGATTGTTCAATGTTCAATCCTGATCTTAGAGAATGATGAAGTTCTGATCTTAGTATGGAACTTGAATGGATTATTTTAATTTTTTTCAGACTGCCACAATTTTATTCAGGGCCGATATTAAAATTGGGCTGATTAGGTAGATCAGATACCTAGATCTGATGGCAAAAGTTCTGGGTGGCTCCTTTACATACAATAAAATTTTATTTATCTCAACAATCCAGTTCTATTCGTCCCCACAATCCCGTACTATTCGTCCCAACAATCCTGTTCTATTTGTCCCAACAATCCAGTTCCATACGTCCCCCACAATCCGTACTATTCGTCCCCACAATCCCGTTCTATTCATCCCACCAATCCAGTTCTATTCGTCCCCACAATCCAGTTCTATCCGTCCCCACAATCCCGTTCTATACGTCCCCACAATCCGTACTATTCGTCCCCAACAATCCAGTTTTATCCGTCCCCACAATCTAGTTCTATTCGCCCACCCTCCCCTTTACAACGGCCCTCATATCCTATTATTATTTGACCTGGATTCTATCTTCAACAATTTTTGAAAGGAACAACAAGTCACCTTGACTTGTGCACTTTTCTACAGGGTGATTGTGTCAAGCTATGCATGAATATGTGTCACAAAATACCTAATAGTTCAATTAGTACTGTGCTACTCGAGCTAACCACTACACCACCATCACTAGAGTGGGTTTGATATTGATAGTAAGTGAGAACAACCATACTAATTGGTCACGAGAGGGGCTTGTGCTCGCCACTTGAGCTCAGACCGTCTGAAAGATCTATATAGGACCGCGGTCTGTGAGACAGTCGGAACGTGCACATGTGTGACGGACACCTGATAGACGGTACCTAAGGCCAGGCACTCACTATCAGGTAGACCTGGTCAGGTGTACCTGTCAGCTCTACCTGATAGTGAGTGGCTGGCCTACCTAATGCTACCTACGTATATCATCGATGCATCTGACCAACTGCTACAGCTTTGCACCTTGCGGCCCTAATATTAATATTGCTGTAAGTCTTATTCGCAGTTATAAGCTCTGTTATTGGACTATTAGGTCTCTCCTACATATTAGACTGTTAGGTCTCTCCTATTACACCTTACCTTATTCAATATCGGTCAAACCTGTCTTCGATAAAATTGTTGTCTTTGTGTCCCCAATATAAAACTGTATAGGTATCTACATTACATTCTCCAGTTATTTGAATTCTCCAAGCTACAAATCACATTAGGTTATACAAGTAGATAGATATTAATCAATTAGATATTACCGATACTGACAGTGCAGTGTAACGTTTCCTTAAAAGGTGTTTTCTGATGAGGTGATATATTATTATGGATTTGAACTGTTGAAGATAGCTGCATTGTGTGGAGTTCTATCAGTTGTGATTAAGGCTCGATCTTATAAGATTCATAAATCACAATAAATGGATTAAATGGTACCTACCTAATAGGGTAATAGGAACATAAGGAGGAGGGGACGCGTCTGCCTTGTAATCGTTAGGCCGCGGGATAGATTCCCGTCCGGGGCTGATTTTATCCTGAAGGGATAAGGTTCGTTCTCGGAACGGCTGGCTGTCTCCTATTCCCGCTTTTGGCGATTTTTAACGAACATCGATTGCGGGATCATAAGACCTCCGATGTTACAGTTCCTTCTATCACCTCTTATAAAAATTAATGTAAAAAAATGTAAATATAAATGCAGTGTCTTTGTGTTATTATGTCACAACTTTGGTGCTCACTGCAGCATTGTAGGATTTTTCCCACTACATATCTCAATAATCCTAACAACCAATTACACTGAAGCAACAACAGGCGATCATAGATTTCCCTGATGATATGAAATGTGAATTGACACCGGGGAGTATCGAACCCGCAACTCCTCAACTGTAAGTCAGAGAGTGCTAAAAGTAGCACCATTCGATTCCGCGTGAAAAATCACATGGGATTATCTATTCACTTGCCTATTTGGTAACGGAAATAAAAGGGAAATTTGTTGACACAGGGGAGTATCGAACCCGCAACTTCTCAACCGTAAGTCAGAGAGTGCTAAAAGTAGCACCATTCGATTCCGCGTGAAAAATCACATGGGATTAACTATTCACTTGCTTATTTAGTAACGGTTCACAAATAAAAGGGAAATTTGTTGACACAGGGGAGTATCGAACCCGCAACTTCTCAACTGTAAGTCAGATGCTAAAAGTAGCACCATTCGATTCCCCGTGAAAAATCACATGGGATCAACTATTCATTTGCTTATTTGGTAACGGTTCACAAATAAAACGGAAATTTGTTGACACAGGGGAGTATCGAACCCTCAACTTCTCAACTGTAAGTCAGAGAGTGCTAAAAGTAGCACCATTAGATTCCGCGTGAAAAATCACATGGGATTGACTATTCACTTGCTTATTTGGTAACGGTTCACGAATAAAAGGGAAATTTACGACACAGGGAAGTATCGAACCCACAACTTCTCAACTGTAAGTCAGAGAGTTCTAAAAGTAGCACCATTCGATTCCGCGTGAAAAATCACATGGGATTAACTCTTCTCAACTGTAAGTCAGAGAGTGCTAAAAGTAGCACCATTCGATTCCGCGTGAAAAATCACATGGGATCAACTAGTCACTTGCTTATTTGGTAACGGTTCAAAATAAAAGGGAAATTTGTTGACACAGGGGAGTATCGAACCCGCAACTTCTCAACTGTAAGTCAGAGAGTCCATTGAATCCAACGGTTGTGTCTCGGAACTGAAAACAAGAGAAAATTAACAACGAACGTAAATAAAATGAAAATTGAACAAATCATTCGAGCATTGTTGCGAAACAGACAAACTAAACGCAAATTAAAGCTTGGAATTCGCTTGATAAAAAAGAAAAAGAAATATACCCACCTCCTGAATCGATTTCGTATTATTTCAAGGCACATTCGACATGCTTATCCGAGAACAGAAAAATTGGCCAAAAAATTTCTCCCCCGGTCAGGATTCGAACCCATCTCCGGGTTAAGAGTTAGGTCTCTTAACCACTCGGCCACAGAGGTGAATAGCGAATCCAGTCCCAACAATCCAGTTCTATACGTCCCAATTCAGTTCTATTCGTCCCAATCCAGTTCTATTCGTCCCCAAAAATCCAGTTCTATTCGTCCCCACAATCCAGTTCTATTCGTCCCCACTCCAGTACGTCGCGTCGCACCCCCCTTTACAACGGCCTTCATATCCTATTATTATTTGACCTGGATTCTATCTTCAACAAATTTTGAAAGGAACAAGAGGTCACCTTGACTTGTGCACTTTTCTACAGGGTGATTGTGTGAAGCATGGATATGTGTCACAAAATACCTAATCCTTCAATCAATGTTCTGTTGCTAATCGAGCTAATCGGTAGACCTGACAGGTAGATAGTGAGAAGGAACTGTAACAACGGAGGTCTTATCGTCCCGATATCAAAGAGAAAAAAAAGGATAACAGGATAGGAATCTGTTTGGGATAAAGTCCACCAAGTGCGGGGGATCGAACCCGCAACCTGACGCTTACAAGGCAGACGCGCTACCCTCCAATCTACATAACTGGGATAGTTGTTTGATGGGTTCAACTTACCTATCATTGAGAAGTTCAGTATTCTCATGTGCCGTATCGTCAGGGTGAATGTCAGGCCGGATAACAGGATAGGAATCTGCCTTGGTGGCGTAGTGGTCAAGACGCTCGCCTGGTAAACAGGAGGGCGTGGGTTCGATCCCAGCCGAGGCATGGGATTTTAACCTCATTTATTTGAGATTTTGACCACATAATAAAGGAGCTCTAAGGGTTAGGTGGTAGAGAACACCTCCGGCGTTAACCTCACCTAGTGGTTACCTTCCACTCAAGAGTCCATTATTATTATTAATCTGTTTGGGATAAAGTCCACCAAGTGCGAGGGATCGAACCCGCAACCTGACGCTTACAAGGCAGACGCGCTACCCTCCAATCTACCTAACTGGGATAGTTGTTTGATGGGTTCAACTTACCTATCATTGAGAAGTTCAGTATTCTCATGTGCCGTATCGTCAGGGTGAATATCAACCTATGACCGCCACTCACACGCTCAGACTTTCTGACAGAGCCAGGTCTCTCCTCTGAAGTTTTACTGAGTGTTTAAAAGCTCTCTCAAACAGTTGGAAAGTGTGTGGCGGAAAAATCTTTAGACCTAGGTCTGTCAGACTGTCTGATTGGCGAGCCCTAGACTGACAGTCACTGTGACTAGATATGAACGGTACCTACTACCTAAATGTAGCCAACATGACAAAAAAAGTAGGCAGGTTTGTAACATGTAAAACAAAACTGTAGGTAGGTATTCATGTTCATTCCAGAATGGTCAGCATTCTTGTCCTTGGTATATCATCGATGCATCAGACCAGCTGCTATAACTTTGCATCCTGCGGCCCTAATATTCATATTCTGTAAGTCTTATTCGCAGTTATAAGCTCTGTTATTGGACTATTAGGTCTCTCCTACATATTAGACTGTTAGGTCTCTCCTACATATTAGACTGTTAGGTCTCTCCTACATATTAGACTGTTAGGTTCGTACTATTACACTGTTTTATTACAAGGCACGGCATATTATGCCATCGGGTTGCTATTAATAAAATGATTGCAACTAAACGTGATGTTTACCATGGAGAAACTGCACGCTTGTGTTGCAGCTTACAAGTCGCAGTGATATCCCCTAATATTTGTTTAGACCTAAATACCGTAAACATAGCTCTTATATCTACTTTGTTATCGCTTGGATTTCTAAACAACCTATTCTCCATCATAAGACAAACCAGGTAACCACTAACTAGTCACTAATCACTCAGAGTCAATATTATCAAACAAAGCGAATTCCAAACAAATATGACAGACCTGGCCGCATAACCCTTTATGTTATCAGGGGTCCTCAATCAGTTGTCCGACAGTCGTCTATGTTATCAATAAAAGTAATAGAGATTGATAGGAAATAGACAGCATCTGAGGCTCTAAGGCTCTAAGCTCTAAGGGCACGCCATTATCGGTAGTGCGCCAGGCCAAGTTAAATAGAATATTGCCGTCAAGATAAGGTCGAAAAAGATGTTTTCTTTACCGTTTACGCTCACCTGAAAGACTACCCCTCTAGGACTCAAGGAACAAAATCTAAAGGATCAACTGACTGCGGACTCCTTTTCAAGCTATAGGCTCGCACATAATAGTTATTCTCCCATAGCGGCCAGTTATTCTCCCATAGCGGCCAGTTATTCTCCCATAGCGTGAAGTCCGATTGGTTGAACAAGTGTCGATAGGTGCTCTGTCCGCCTCTAAATCAACCTTAAATCGGACCTACCTTACCGACCTCTTACTTTATTCAATATCGGTCAAACCTGTCTTCGATAAAATTGTTGTCTTTGTGTCCCCAATATAAAACTGTATAGGTATCTACATTACATTCTCCACTTATTTGAATTCTCCAAGCTACAAATCACATTAGGTTATACAAGTAGATAGATATTAATCAATTAGATATTACCGATACTGACAGTGCAGTGTAACGTTTCCTTAAAAGGTGTTTTCTGATGAGGTGATATATTATTATGGATTTGAACTGTTGAAGATAGCTGCATTGTGTGGAGTTCTATCAGTTGTGATTAAGGCTCGATCTTATAAGATTCATAAATCACAATAAATGGATTAAATGGTACCTACCTAATAGGGTAATAGGAACATAAGGAGGCTAATTTTATTCTGGACGAACATAACAATATTCACATCATAATATTGCCTCCAGTCTTCCAAATCATGACAGAATCATGAATCATGATACTCATCAAGTCATGACAAAATGCAAAATCGTACGTAGGTACCTATACCCATAAAATAAATTCTAGGAAAATATTGTGCCAGATCATGCCTATATTTGCCTATTACAGATACTTTTACCTATAGGTATAATAGATACCTACAGCTAGGTAGATAACATGGATACCGTAATACCTGTAGGTAGGTACTGTCGGCGGTTTTCCAGGTAGGTATGTTATAATAGATACCTACAGCTAGGTAGGTAACATAGATACCGTAATACCTGTAGGTAGGTACTGTCGGCGGTTTTCCAGGTAGGTATGGCGAGTGCAATCACGTATGACGTTTGGGAAAATCTCGACTTGGTATACCTATATAATTATGTACCTACTTGGTGTCTTAGTACCTCATCCCTACTTGATATCTTGGTACCTACCTATATATGTACTTCATAATACTTCTGGTATAAATAACCGCAGTGCGAACCAGTGATCTATAAAGTATTTGGTTACCTACCTACCTGATACCGACCTAATAACGAATCTATGGTTATACCTACCTACCTACTTGTTTTCTTGTAGGTAGAGAGGTTCTCAAATTTGAGTGTGATTCAACCGTTCAACCGATGTAGGTAGGTAATTGAAAACGTAAAGACATAAACCAAAGGCCCTGAAAACAAGGCCCTTTCGAATATGAGCGTTGTCCTCTGCTATTTCTCCACGTCC
This sequence comes from Diaphorina citri, assembly GCF_000475195.1. Lineage (NCBI taxonomy): Eukaryota > Metazoa > Arthropoda > Insecta > Hemiptera > Psyllidae > Diaphorina > Diaphorina citri. The sequence goes on along the minus strand of NW_007378546.1, from coordinate 9,478 downwards.
TTCTTCGCCTTATTCTTCTCTTTTTTCGTCTCCGTCTCCTCCTACTTTTTATCCTTTTTCCTCTTTTTTCCGTCCTACTTATTCTGGTAAACTCCCCAGACAGTTTTCCTGAAGACCCACAATATCACAGTCACTATAGCAGGTCTGAGAAAAGCTGATCCAGTACGAATATTTCTGCCATGGTTTCTGTTATGAGATCACGCGAAATAATCACGGAGGTGTTCTTGTTGTCTTCATTAGAGATTACAGCATCAGTTGCATGATGATCGTCTTACACCTAGACCCTCCCACTGCACGAAACTTGGTCTGGGCTCTGGGTGTGATCAAGGAAAATGGGAAATGGATACCTCAGGAGAGATAAGATGACCCTGACACGAAATCTGGTTCTAGGAAACTGATCAGCCTGATCGACCTGATCACAAATCTAAGGCCGGCTATTCATGCTCAGGCCGTCTGAGTGTGAAGGGCATCAGGCATAAGACCTGTCTCTCACGTTCGGGCCATCTGAGAGATCCAAGACCTATTAGGTCTGTCAGACCGCGAGAACGTGTGTGACGAAAAAAGCACTCGACTTCATTACTTTTCAGACTGTCTGAGACACTCAATAGTTGGAAGCGAGGAACTTGACAATATTGGTGGGAAGATTCGAGGAGATTTTACTTATTTCGGAGGCTGCAAATCAATCATCAAAAGAAATATGAACGAATCCTGGACCAGGAAACAGGATACCGAATAATTCTCATCAAATAACTAGGAAATGTTTGAAGAAAACATGTGTTCGTCGGTTCTTTCATTATTCTTATGTACATATTCTTATTTTGAAGAGGTTTCATTATAGGGAAGTATAACAACGGAGATCTTATCGTCCCAAAGGATAGGAGAAAGCTATCAGCCGTTCCGAGAACGAACCTAATGTGTATTTAGAGTAAAGTTCGCCTCGGGTGGGAATCGAACCCAAGACCTGGCGCTACCCTCAAACCAACTAGACTAGCTAGTTGATAGGTAGTAGGTACATATATATGTATATAGGTATACATTAGGTTATAAGGTATGACATTGGTAGAGCAATGTAATAGGTACCTACTACCTACCTACTGTATGCTGTCTGTATAACATGACATTAGTAGAACAATGTTTGAATAACAATAACATGATGATAAATGACAAGCTCTCTGCTGGTGTAAAGGGACTCTTTAATCCTATTTCAGCACGAGCAGTACAAATTAACACTAGGTACCCTACACTCTACATATTATGTAGTTATGTACAAAGGTAATGCCTACTTCTTTATTATTGAAGCCATCATGGATCATAGTACTTATTCACAGTTTACAGAGTAGGTAACACTGAAAAACATCATGAGTTCATGTGAACTAAATCAGTTGATTAAAAAACAAACATGACCAGACAGAATAGCTATCAGATAATATTGACAACAATGTTAGCGCCTAGATTGGTGTATAGGTATCTCCTAAAGAGAACTCCTGTACATAGTATTAATAGTATTATGTATTGTACATAGAGTACAATACAATTAACGAGTATCTACCTACATGAGCATAAAATAAATACATGCAATATTGCTATGAGCATAAAATGAATACATGCAATATTGACAGTAGTTACACAGGGAACTACAATACCTACACACTACACTACATTACACAGCATTCATGCAGATATTAGCAGCAGCACTGTTCATGCAAAATAAGCAGCTAGATTTGCTTATCTAGCTCCCAATGCACGATGTATAGATTTAGCATGACCAAAACCATGCTCTTGCATGGACAAGTACCTAATATAGTCAATGTGGAAACCCGTGGCCAAATATGATTAACTTGTTCTTAGAATTACCATGACTAGTTTTGTTGTTGTTTTTAAACTTACTGGAATGCTTAAGACGATCGGTTATTGGTTGACGGTCTTCGGTCTCCATATCTGATGGATCGCGCAAGAGCTTATTATTATAGTGTGTCCAGATCAATATATGTGACAGCAAAAAATAGGCATTGTTGCCAAACATGTCACATGTGCAATGGTAGAGAATCTTTAAAAGGGGAAGGTATATTGCACAAGTGTTCCTCCGACAGTGAAACAAAGTCAGGCTGGGCGATATCCACCTTGCCTGCTCTGGAATCAAACCTCTGAACTTAGAGCTACCACTGCATTTTAAAAGAGAGTTTATCAAAAATAGACCTTTACATCAATTGCAACAATGCAAAGATTTCCTAGAATCTGATTGGTTCCTTCATTTTGGGTTGATGACTCATTGCTGTCACATTGATCTGGATGAACTATAGACGTATTACCTATTTACTTTCTTAAGGTTCTCCTAATAGGTTTCCCAATATAGCAGTTTTCTTTCTATGTCTATAACTCGTGGGTGAAAAGATCAGTGTGAAAAAACTATTTAAACTCAATACTGAGGTAATAATTATTATTCAAACAGATTTTTCGACCCAAAATGTGAACTCCAAAAAATCAACAATTTCCGGACATATAATAGTTTGGACACCCCTGACATCCGATGAGGAAGAAAACTCAGTCAAGTGTAAAGGTGAAGGCCATGCTATGGACGGACTATGGTATGCTATGGACTAAGGTATACTATGGCACAGCAACAGGTTGGTATGAATGAGAATAGTGGACTTGAAGACTTCTAGAGTGATGATGGGGAACTAGAAATCAGGAACTTCAGGAGAGAAAGATACTTCGAGAGCAAATGAGTGCCCTGCCTTGTAAGCACTAGGTTGCGGGTTCGATTCCCGCCCGGGGCAGATTTTATGCCAAACAGATAAGGTTCGTTCTCGGAACGGCTGGCTTTCTCCTATTATGCTCTCCTTCTCTCTTCGCTTTCGGGACGATAAGACCTTAGCAGGTACAGTTCCCTCTATCAAACCTCAAGTCAATTTTTCTGGAATTTTTTGCACATACTCGTAAGTGTACTATTCAAAGTAAATGCAAGTCGCTTTTATGTTTTAAATGCAAGTCGGTTATGTTTCAAGTACAGAGAAGTCGCGATTTCTTTTCTTTTCTAAAAACCGGTTTCCCGTTGACCATCCTATGCTTAAAAAGGCACAATATTGATTCTTTTTGTACTTTGATTATTGTACTCCATTGTTTGGATTCTAGTTTTGCTGGATGACCTAAAGTTGCGGTCATTGCATGTATAGGCTTGAACTTTTGATTATTGTACTCCATTGTTTGGATTCTAGTTTTGCTGGATGACCTAAAGTTGCGGTCATTGCATGTATGCATGTATACGTATAGGCTTGAACTTTGGTTTTGTTGAACTTGCAGAGTCAGTAGATAACTAAATAGGTACGCATGTAGGTACCTACCTGGCAGTCTACAGTAAGGTACAAAATCCATGTAAGGCTAAAAACAGAGTGGAGAGCATAGCGCATAGAGCAGGGGTGCACAAACTCAAAGTGACCGCGGACCGCATTGGACCTTAACAGGTTGGCCTCGCACCGCATTCATTTGTAGACGTCATCTGATCTTAGGGGGGTACTTACCCTCTCCCTTCGTAGGTACGCATGTAGGTACCTTCTTGGCAGTCTACAGTAAGGTACAAAATCCATGTAAGGCTAAAAACAGAGTGGAACGGAGAACATAGCGCATAGAGCAGGGGTGCACAAACTCAAAGTGACCGCGGGCCGCATTGGACCTTAACAGGTTGGCTTCGCACCGCATTCATTTGTAGACGTCATCTGATCTTAGGGGGGTACTTACCCTCTCCCTTCGTTTTAATGAAAATCAAACAAGATGAATAGCGCCGCAGGCAATTTTTTTTTTTAATAATGTGTCCGAAGCTCATCAGTTTTGACACATTTTTTAGCTAATTTTCCACTCAAAATCAGAAAGTGAATTATAGCGCCGCGCGCCGAATGCAATTTTCTTAAAATTTTGTTCCACCTTTCAGAAACGCAGCCTGATCAAATTTCAAAATCTCCTATGCCGCAGGCAATTTTTTCACAAAGTATGTAACTGAAGCTTGTCAATAAATAATTTTTGAGGTATGTAGGTACCTACCTAATTCTTATATCCTCTTCTACACATTTTTTCTCCACATTTGAAGAATTTGATCTACAACCTTTCAAAATAATAATGAAATTTTTTATTTTCTTCACATTTTTTAAATGTCTTTTGTTCTGGATTTTTTCTTAAAAATCGAAATAAGCTCGCGGGCCGCAGTTTGTGCACACCTGGCATAGAGCATCGAGTAGATAGAATGAAGTGATGAATCCGCATAGGTAATAGGTAGACCTGAGAGCAAAAATCTCTATGTTCTTCGCTCCTCTCTGTTTTTACCCTACAATAAAAACACTCTGTTTTTAGCCTTAGTAGATAGGTCTATAGGTACTAATGTTTTTACTACAATACCTACCTAACAATAGTTATTACCAGAAAACAATATTCTCATGCAAACAGGAAACAAGACTTCACCATGCTTTGTGAATAGGTACATACTCTTGTGAGTTAACTGTAATTATTTCAAATTTTTAGAACTTCAAGTACTTACAAACTTACCAGGAAGACCTGAACATGAACAATTCTATTCAAAGCTTTATTTTTATTTTCTTCACATTTTTTAAATGTCTTTTGTTTTTGATTTTTTCTTAAAAATCGAAATAAGCTCGCGGGCCGCACGAAACGAGCTGGCGGGCCGCAGTTTGTGCACACCTGGCATAGAGCATCGAGTAGATAGAATGAAGTGACGAATCCAAACCGCATAGGTCATAGGTAGACCTGAGAGCAAAAATCTCTACGTTCTTCGCTCCTCTCAGTTTTTACCCTAAGTCGGTAGGTACTGATGTTTTTACTACAATACCTACCTATAGTTCATCCAGATCAATGTGACAGCAATGAGTCATCAACTCAAAATGAAGGAACCAATCAAATTGCAGGAAATCCTTACATTGTTGCAATTCAGGTAAAGTCTATTTTTGATAAACTCTCTCTTCTAAAATGCAGAGGTAGCTCTAAGTTCAGAGGTTGGATTCCAGAACAGGTAAGTAAGGTGGATATCGCCTTACCTGACTTTGTTTCACTGTCGGAGGAAGCACTGTGCAAAATAGCTTCCCCTTTTAGAGATTCTCTACCATTGCACATGTGACATGTTTGGCAACAATGCCTATTTTTTTGCTGTCACATTGATCTGGACACACTATAACAATAGTTATTACCAGAAAACAATATTCTCATGCAAACAGGAAACAAGACTTCACCATGCTTTGTGAATAGGTAAGTACATACTTGTGAGTGAACTGTAATTATTTCAAATTTTTAGAACTTCAAGTACTTACAAACTTACCAGGAAGACCTGAACATGAACAATTCTATTCAAAGCTTTGATAACCTCTCTCACCTTTCTAACATATGCGAGTAGGAAACTATAGTAACTATACTGTAAGCTAGACGTAGGTAAGTACCTATTACCTATTAGGTATGCATGGTGGATATAAATACGGTCCTGGTAGATATGTTTGTAGTAAGTACATACATTAGTAGCGTGCTTATAACGGACCTCATCTCCGTAAGTAGAAGACGTGTAGAATAAGCCGTCTTATGATATTATAAGTGGGACGCTGACATACCACATTTTCTAATAAGTGATAAGTTGATGACTACTGATGATGACTACTGATGAACTACTGAGACAACTAAATTCCTTATGTCCACAAGACACATATTGCAGTATAACCAGTCAGTGGTAAAATTAGTTGTGATTTTGTGTGAGGGGGGGCATACAACGATCACAACGCGATGTATAGGTCGCGGGTTCGATTCCCGCGCTTGGCGTTAATCAGGAAATCACCCTCCGGAAATCCAGGAAAAGGTTCACAAATGAGGTTGGAAAACGGACGTTTTTTTCCAAGTCATACCCTACATGAGGGGTAAAGCGTAAAGCCGATACAAAGCCAACACGTTGTATTACAAATTACAACCCCCCCTCAAACTAAATGGGTAGATAGGTAGATGTACGTCTACATTCTACAACCTTTTGTCATTCATTGTTAACAATTTTCCTACCCAGAGCTTGTAAACGTCACGATAGATTGATCTTTCATCAGTTCTTGAAAATCTTGACAAAAATTTCAAGTTTTTGGGGTATTTTGGGGTAGGTCTCAGTCAGGGCTGATAACGAATTCGCGTTGTCTTCGCGTTAATTCTAAATACCTATACACCATACCACTCCCTATTCCAAATTCCCAGCTCTAGTGAGGAAGGTCGGTATGTACAAACCCAAAATAGAAGCTGGACCACCCTTCGTGCTGGGACAAAAACATGAAGCATTCCTATATTTAGGGACCGCACCCCTTTGTTGTATGGTCTATTCATACAGTGTGCTTGTGATTCAATCTACAACCCTAATACATCGTCCACGTGACCACATCTCAGATCCATACAGCACCACACTCCAGATACCTATAACACTTCGCAAATCTCTTTCTTAGCTTCAAGGGTATTCTTCTTGCTGTTAAAAGGTCTTGAACTTTCATGAATGCTGTTTTACCATTGCTGACGACAGGGACCAATATTTACTGACGGACTCTCTAATATTTGCTGATGAGTTGACTCTCCAATATTTTACTGACAAGACGTATCGGTTACCTTTGGTCTGTATGTAAGGGCCGGTGATTTGCTTTGAACTCTAGAAGCTGATTTGACGTCTGTAACAAGATAGAAGTATTTGCCGGTTTAGATCAAACTACACACCGACTGGCGATAGAGGAGGATATTCTAAGTTCGTTTTTTTTTTTTTTTTTTTTTATTTCTCCTTGTAATGTTATATTCATTCTGTCTTCCGTTTTACCAACTCTCTTTACTTTTTACTTTACTAGCAAGTATTTACTTAGGAAGCAAGAGGTGTTAGGATCCCGATCCCATTATTTACTTTGCTTGATTTGGTTCACGGAAATCTCACCTGTTCTCACAAGTTTGTTTATTCTGGGGTCTTCTGATTTGTGTAAACTGATAATTTGCCTTCTCTAAACATACGGTCTAGGTAAATAATTCAATATAGTCGCGGTAAACTGACACCTAACCTGACTTAAACCAATAGCAAGGTCCACCAAATCGTCAGAGGTTTGGATCTGTGGGGCTCTGTTTTATCTTGTTGACATTTTTTGGATGAGAAAATGACTAGAGTGTAGACCTGGGAATTCTCTGTAGAAGGAGTTGTCTCTCTTATTCAGGCTGTACAACTCACTCAGAAAAGGGCCCTTGTTGCGGGGCCCTGTAAAGAACCGATCAGGCCAAAGATCCTACGATTGAATTTCCCCGTGTTTTGAACATTGCTGTCAACTTTCATCAACATCGGAGAAACCGTTCAGCGCTGTGAAAACAAAAGAATTTCAATGTTGTTCCCCACCCAATACCCAATAGACTAACTATGCTCAATTTTAGAACTTGACTTGGCCTCGAACCAGCAACCTCCATATTCAAAGTCCACCGTGCTAACTACTACACCACTGAGGTTGGCATTCGAGGGTTGCGGTGACACAAACAAAGAGACTTCCAGACAAAAGAAATACAAAAAAATTGCAGAGTTAAAACTTCAAACTCACTTTGTTTATTGAATAACCGTGCATACAAGTGATGCCCTCATTCTAACGATTTCGTAACTACTGTAACTACAAAATCAACAAAACCAATAATTGAATTGCACTTCTAAGCTTCTTTGTTGTCATTCAAAATCAACGTCATCAACCCATCAATGTAAACAAATCATAATAATCAATATTTAATAAATCATAATAACTTATAACAAAGCGTTTCAAGACAATGCCTTCACTTGATACAAAAGACTTCGACTGATTACGCAAAAATTTACTGCTCTGCGACATATTATCTTTTGTGTTCATTATAATATGTACTTAAGTACCTAGATGTAGTATTATCTTCATTATGTAAGAACCTACATATGTAGGTACATAATTTTATTAATTATTATTTCATTCCTTTAAGTTTAAGGGATGTCTTTCTTTTGTCTATAGTCTATAGCCTAGTCATCAGACCAGCTGCTATAACTTTGCACCTTGCGGCCCTAATATTAATGTTGCTGTAAGTCTTATTCGCAGTTATAAGCTCTGTTATTGGGCTTTTCGGTCTCTGTTATTGTACCACCCCCCAAAAAAACACTTCGTGTTAAAAAATTAACGTCAAGAGTTACCCTCCACAAAAAAGTACTGATATAAAAAAAGACGTCAATGAAAGGACAGGATAGGAGAAAGCCAGCCGTAACAGAAAGCCAGCCGTAACAGTCCGACAACGAACATTATCTGTGTAGAACTGTACATAGGTACTTGAAATAAAGTTCGCCATGGACGAAGGAGGATGAAAAAGACAGCCGATAACAGAAGAAGATATCAAGAAGAAATCGCAATAGAAATTTAATGAAAGTCGTTCGGTATATTGGAAAAGTAGGTAACACACAGAGAGAACGATTTCGCGACAGTCTCCTTAAAGCATAAACTTGCCACTCTTGCCAGCCTAGTTAGCTTAGTTGGTAGTGCGTCTGCCTTGTAAGCGCTAGGCCGCGGGTTCGATTCCCGCCCGGGGCGGATTTTCAGGTAACACACAGAGAGCACGATTTAGCGACAGTCTCCTTAAAGCATAAACTCAGTTCCAAGTCCTGAGTTCTCTTTATCGACTTCTCTCAAGCTCAGCACAACCTGATTTCTGTCTGTCTGGAACATCGACAACGTTTGTGCAGAAATATACAAACATGTGCAAAACCAGAAACCAGTTTGAGAAGAAATCTATAGGGGTATCTGCAGCTATACAGAGTAAAGCTACAGCTGATATCTACAGAGGGAAAGGTATACTACAGCTGATATTAGCTGATGAGGTTCATATACAGCATGCTTATATATATTGCTTATATGCTCAGCAGAATCCTTTATTGCCCACGACCTACTTTTATACTTGGAGTCCCGAACCAAACTGTCTGAGTCTGACTAAGCAGAAGTGAAAGATGAAATTAGACTTGGGGACAGGAGACCGCGGGTTCGAAACTCGTAGAGAAATAAAAGGGAAGGAAGGGAGAGAGAGAGAGAGAGAGAGAGAGAGAGAGAGAGAGAGAAATAAAAGAGAAGGAAGATCTTGAGACATAGGTATATAGAAGTATAACTTTGAATCATGAGTAAATTTTGTATCTACCCACACAGAAAATAAAATTGAGACTGTGCGTCGCTGAGAAATATCACACAACATTTAGTCAGTACCTATGATTTGTTCGTACATAATTATCTTGTCTGGTTATTTGAATTGGAACTCCTGAATATTATAAGCTGATATAGTCATATGAAGTCATCATATGAAGTACCTATCTCTCGCTATTAGCAATTGATATCGGTAATAAAATTGCTATTCAATAGCCTATTTGTCTGATAACATCGAAAAATTCATTGATGATATTCTTTCGTCAATAGAAAGTTGAAAAAAAAAAAAAAATAATAATAATAATAAC
>NW_007378545.1:102035-103132 GCF_000475195.1 Diaphorina citri | reverse complement strand
CTCGCTAAAGAAATAAACAGTTAGGATACCAGCCTAAATTTCCCTCGCTAAAGAAATAAACAGTTAGGATACCAGCCTGAAATTTCCCTCGCTAAAGAAATAAGCAGTTAGGATACCAGCCTAAATTTCCCTCGCTAAAGAAATAACAAAGGTAGAGTGTGACGGACATCCACTCGTAGAATTTGTAGGCAAAACCAAATGTCACCCTAAAGCAAACACCCTAGGCCTGATTGAGAGGCTGACGAAAATAGCCGACCCCCCCCATGTGAAGACGGGATGTTCGGGAAAAAGTTCCGTTCTGAAAACGCACATCCTTTCAGGATAAAATCCGCCCTTACAGACGCCTAGCGCTTATAGACGCGCTACCAACCTAGCCAACTAGACTGGCTGGCTGAAAAAATGTTTTAAAAGGTCGGAAAATTCATTTTTTTTTTTTTTTTTTTTTTTTTTTAAGGGTTTTTAGAGAGGGACTTGAAAAAACACCGTTGTAGTGCAGCTAAGAGTCGACAATAGGCTATGGTCCGTCGTGGACCATCTACAAGAGGAGTTATATGAGGTAGTAAGGACACAGCGAGATACACCGCGTAGTCAGAAAGCGAGCGGAATGCCAAGTAATTTGTGTCTCTCCTAGGCTGGAACGGTACAACGAACGGCAGCCACTTACTTATACAAGTCCTTGCGGTCTTGGATCACCGCAATTCTGGACTTTGTCTTCGTTTGTAATCTTCTCGCTCCCAGGTCACAAGCTAAGGGCACAATTTTTTTTCTCCTTTTGAAATTGTCCACCTCTTTTATTTTGTAATACGCGAACTCTAGGGAACGTCGCACTTTTATGCACATTTACGCAAAACAAAGAAACAATAGAACTGGCAGTATTGAGCAACTTGAAGCGAAGATCTATCTATACACGTAATATAACTTAAAACGGTCGGTCATCGCCCCACACCAACAAACATTCGCGATGCCCCGGCGCGCCAAGCTTCAAGGCGCGGACACACACACAATAAACATAGGCGCTACCTTATCGCAGCGCTTACCGACCCCAGGATAGGACAGAAGGAAGAGAGAAGCTAAAGCCTGCTAGTTCTGGTATCGTC
>NW_007378545.1:60327-101522 GCF_000475195.1 Diaphorina citri | reverse complement strand
TGGACAAGGACTCCGCAGGAAGAGGCAAGTTTACTCTTGATAGAGCCCACATAGCTTAGGAACATGTAAACTCTCGACTGAACTCCACTGCTGTTACTCACTCAAATATTGGTCCAAGTGTGGTTGTGATTCTTTTTTTAATAAGTTATTAAATAAAAACAACGACAAAATCGGCCGAAATCGAAAGCGGCGCTTACCACTGGCCGTCTTATTTCTTTCAAAAGACGTATTTTCATAATCGGACTCTTTTTTTTTTATTCAGCCAAGGAAATATGAATTTTCAACTTCCAATCGTGTTTAGCCTACAGAAACCCATGTATTAAGACATGGTCCTTTAACATGAGAGACAGACCCTTGAAAATCTCTGAATTATTTCCCCCAAAAAAAAAAAAAAATTTTCTTAAAAAAAAAAAAAAAAAAAAATAGGCGCTTTAACACTTTAATTAAGGTCGTTCGCCCCGGATTTTGATGTTCAGGTCATATTAAGGAGAATCATCATCAAATCTTAAGTCGTTCCAGAAATGGGTCGACTGTGAACAAAGCCTCTCCACCATGTTCTATCTTTAAACTTCTTATTAAGGAGAATATTTTGGGTTTATCTGTAGTTGTGTAGTTTCATTATTTTATAAAATTTCGTTCTTTCCTTTCTGTCAAGACCAAGATCGGTATGAGCGTATTCCTCGCCTGTGTGGGCCTGTCCACATTTGGTTCGGACGACCTACTTGCTCTCAGTGATGAGGAGAAGGTCCAAATAAAGGACGCCGTCACCCAAGGACTGAAATCTGGGGTGGTTCGGCCTATACCTAGGCGAATATTGACTGGACCTCACACTGGCCAACAAGCATTGGAGAAATTGAAGTAAGTTCGTCAGTTTTTTTACTTTCTTTCTTTTTTTTAAATATAAAAATAAAGTTTAACTATTTTGAAATGTACTCAGCTACTCAGTATTGTGAGCACAGCTGAAGAGCTGGTTGATATGCCAGCATAAAAGCCTGATAAAGACCTTTAAGTGGATATTTGATAGCGGGAACTGTAACAAAGGAGGTTTTATAGTTAGCACCTTAATAGACTACACCTGTGGGTGGTTCGGCCTATACCTAGGCGAATATTGACTGGACCTCACACTGGCCAACAAGCATTGGAGAAATTGAAGTAAGTTCGTCAGTTGTTGTTTTTTAGTCCGTCCTTCCTTTATTATTACTAATAATAAAAGGTATAGTGGACGGACTATTGTATTCGCTTCGGTATAGAAGGACTTATCCAAACCTGGTCGACCTATATATCCAATTAAAGGTCTTTTTACCAGGAACACGCAAATGGTGGTGCAAATTTTGTCCAGAAAATTCTCACTCAGCCGGGGGGGGGGGGGGAAGGCAGCAGTGCGCGATTACCCAAAGGGTCACCGCTCTGAATAGCCGAATACTAACTTGACAACCCACGCACACCGTCACTTAACTATCTAATCAGGAACTGGTGCTATAAAGTCCAAGTCCAAAATCCAATGTTTCTTTTAACTTACAGGGAACGCCACCGCAGACTCTATCAAACTCGCGGAAAACATCGTCAAGAACAGTATCAACAAACGTAGCGTCGACCGTCTAGCGTTACCATTTACGGCAGACCAGGACATTTTCAGCAGAACAGAAAATGGACACCTCCATAACGAGGAAATGTCCAACAGAATACAAGATGAACACCTACAGAACGAAACGAACTCTCCAAGTGGAGAGGCAGGGAATGAAGATCTTGTAAATGAGAATGGAGATAGATCTAGTGCAGACATTCTTAGTAAAAACGGAAATAAAACAAGTGATATCACAGGAACTAAAATACAAAATCGAGCACGCTCAAAAACCGTCAGCAAAACAAGAGACAAAGGAAAAGAGAAAGAAGCACAAGTAAAATTAGTAAATGAAAACGGAAAGAGACCTAGTAAAGTAATGCAACGTGAAAACGTGAATAAAGCAAGTGCAGTCACTGAAACTAAAAGCGAAAATGGAGCAAGCTCAGATACCCTCAGTAAAACAGGAGACAAAAGAACCAAAGTCTCCATCCACGCAACCCCAACCACCAAGACCAGATTTCCACGGAGCAATGCAACCCTAACCGCTAAGACCAGAATCCCACGGAGCGTCCAAACCTATCGCAACTCCTTCAACCGGACCAACGGCAACATCACTACCAACTGGCGCACCAACAGCAACTATACCGGACACGCCAAGAGACCCAAACCGACCAACACCACTGACGCGCCCAACATCACCAAACCGGCCAACGAAACCACGGCCAGCGACCAGATTTCCACGGAGCAATGCAACCCTAACCGCTAAGACCAGAATCCCACGGAGCGTCCAAACCTATCGCAACTCCTTCAACCGGACCCACGGCAACATCACCAACAGCAACTATACCTGGCGCACCAACAGCAACTATACCGGACACGCCAAGAGACCCAAACCGACCAACACCACTGACGCGGCCAACATCACCAAACCGGCCAACGAAACCACGGCCAGCGATCCTCTCATGTACGATAAGGAGACCAAACAGTCACTATCAATGAAGATCGCAAACCCTCTGATGATCACAGCCATGTGTCTAGCGTCTAAATTCACATGTATCGTGTTCATACCGAAGAATCTGGACACGTTTTTCTCGCAACTCTTGATTGTGGATAAAATCCTGGCGTACCATCCGAAATTCCACGCGAATCAAAAGCGATTCATGCAGAACCTCCTGATTTATTCGTTCCTCCTGTCGGTAAGTGTAATTTTCGACTTTATTTTTTGATATTGTATGTAATTAATTTTAAAGTGGTCTGGCTAGCTGGGGGACGATAAACAGGGAAAGGACCAGCTGAGTCTGGTTGAGGGACTACAGGGAGTAGACCAGCTTAGTCTGGCTAGGGGACTTTAAACAGGGAGTAGACCAGCTTAGTTTCGCTGGGGGACTTTAAACAGGGAGTAGACCAGCTTAGTCTGACTAGGGAACGTTAAACAGGTAGTAGACCAACTTAGTCTGGCTGGGGGACTTTAAACACGGGGGATACCAGCCTGAAATTTCCCTTGCTAAAGAAATAGCAAAGGTTGAGTGCGAAGGGCATCCATTCGTAAAATTTCTGGCCAAAACCAAATGTCAAGCCAAAAGCTTTAGCTATAGCCGAAGGGTGATGACAAAATAGAGAAAATATCTCTTCTATCCGCCATACACCAGGGTGATGGTCTCTATCTCTAGCCATGTTTAAGTTTAATTAGCTCGTCCTGAGGACTTGTGCTCGTTCTTTTCAAGCAGAGAGAGAGAGCTGATAGTTTCAAAAACTATCAGCTAGGCTGGTTAGAGTCAGTCGTACTGTTCACCCGATCAATGGCGTATTGGGCATTATCAGATAGCGGGGGTAACCAAAGATCTCTCCAAACATAGTCAACCGGCCGTCGATCGACGAGGTGAATCTATGTTGTCGAGTCAGTGTGGACGTGACAGTCGACATCGATCGATGACCAGTCGATTATGTGTGGACCCTTAGCTTTTGGGACGATAAGACCTTGCAGTTCCAGTTCCTTCTCTCAAATCTCTTGAAAATTTTAATAATATAAACTTACACCCATATTTATGAACAAAATGCTGGCTCTTAAGTTCGTGCTAAGCATAGTCTCAAGGCATTTGATTGGTCAATTTTGACTTGAGACTGATCTAAGAACGATCATTCTTGTTCATAAATACGAGTGTAAGTCTCTGTCATCACCAACATTTCTTAGGGCACACACCCCTACCTAGCAATTACCTATCGACTGATTGTTCCCAATAACGTACACGCATGTACAAGATAAAGAAGAGAAAAAGGAGCTGGCTGGGACATATATTAAGAAGAGACTGTATACAGAGAAGAATAATGGAAGGTGAAATAGAAGGAACAAGATCAAGAGGAAGGAAGAAATTCGGAATGCTGACCGACATCTTGCAGGGAAAGACTTTTCAAGAAATAAAGGAAGAAGCACAAGATCGTGAAAGATGGAGAAGAGGATCATGAATCAGAAAAGTTGAAGTTCACGGTGGTACCTGTCCTAGGACAGATTTACAACTATATATATACTACCGCAGAAACTCGCTACGATTGACTTAGATTCCAACCCACATGGAATATTAAAGTAAAGGTTCCTCTGTTTGGTTCTCCCTCTTTCCCCCACAGATTCATCTTCTCATCGCCCTGAGCGCATGTTTCGCCAAACTCCTCTTCAACATTTACTTCGCCATGTTCGGGTACGTCATCGGAACTGCCGTACCGCATAGCGACAAAGAAGCGACGGAACTGTTCCGCACCGTCCTATGGAGTATGTACTACGCGATGCGGTTCATATGCGTCGTTCTATCTGCGGATCTGACCGGACAGCAGGTGAGCGTTAGGTAGCACACAAAACAGTGACAAGGAAGCTACCGAGCTGTTCCGCACCGTCCTATGTCCTCTTCAACATTTACTTCGCCATGTTCGGGTACGTCATCGGAACTGCCGTACCGCATAGCGACAAAGAAGCGACGGAACTGTTCCGCACCGTCCTATGGAGTATGTACTACGCGATGCGGTTCATATGCGTCGTTCTGTCTGCGGATCTGACCGGACAACAGGTAAGCGTTAGGTAGCACACAAAACAGTGACTAGGAAGCTACCGAGCTGTTCCGCACCGTCCTATGGAGTATGTACTATGCGATGCGGTTCATATGCGTCGTTCTTAACTCAAGTTGTGTTGTAATTTCAGGCTCGAAACACGTGTGTGATTTTGGCGAATGTAAACAACCGCCATCTTGATTCTAACACAAAGGAAGAGGTAAGACTATCGCCCATTTTCTTACACTTTTGTGACATTTTCACACACTTTTGCCTAATTTACGTCAATACACACGTACCTTTTTTTTAAGAGATTTGACAGGGGAACTGTAACTGCTATGGTCTTATCGTCCCGAAATCGAAGAGAGAAGGAAGACAGGATAGGAGAAAGCCAGCCGTTCCGCTATGTAACTGTACTTTTTTAAGCGAATGCAAATATCAAGTTTTTTTTTAAAGAGGTTTGACAGAGGGAACTGTGACTGCTAGATATCGTCCCGAAATCGAAGAGAGAAGGAAGACAGGATAGGAGAAAGCCAGCCGTTCCGAGAACGAACATTATCCCATCGGGATAAAATCCGCACCGGGCGGGAATCGAACCCGCGGCCTAGCGCTTACAAGGCAGACGCACTACCAACTAAGCTAACTAGGCTGGCGATAGTAATTTTTTGTTCCTATGATTTTCAGCTCTCACTGTTCGGCAGTTATATCACCAGTAGGAACCTGACATTCACTGCTGCTGGATTCTTCACCCTCAATACTCATCTGATTACATCGGTAAGTACCAACCTAACCCTCCTTATTAGCTGGCAAAAAATTCAATATTTATTTGCCCTTCTGAAGCGAAGTTCAAACAGTTATGACGTCAAGATAAAAGAAACAAAACGCATTACAGTATTTTCACCTGCAAGGGATCTCAAGCGCATAATGTTTATTTTCCACCTTTAAAGTTTTCCTCTTTTTTTTACGGGAATCGAACACTGGACCTGTGGCCACGGAGTCTAATGTTTGCTTTCTGTTTCAGGTCTTAACGCCATAGGTTTGGCGTTCCTGAACATATTCATTCACCGACGCAAGCAACATGGCAAGGTGATTCTCTGTGTTAAGAACCGTAAGCACAAAGACTACATTACACAGAAGTATGGGCAGTATATTGAGGAGAACTATCTACAAGTGCTGCTGTATTCGGATAACAGCTTTGAAATTGACGTGATGTTTGCCACGAAAGGTAAGTTTGGTGTCAAAATTAATTTGGCCAAACAAATGAAGAGTGATAAACGGAGGGAATTAATAAAATCAACCTTGCTTGGGGAAGTTGATGTGACGTCATCGCGTACGGGAGTGTATGCCGTGATTGCCATAGGTTTGGCGTTCCTGAACATATTCATTCACCGACGCAAGCAACATGGCAAGGTGATTCTCTGTGTTAAGAACCGTAAGCACAAAGACTACATAACACAGAAGTATGGGCAGTATATTGAGGAGAACTATCTACAGGTGCTGCTGTATTCGGATAACAGCTTTGAAATCGACGTGATGTTTGCCACGAAAGGTCAGTTTGGTGTCAAAATTAATTTGGCCAAACAAATGAAGAGTGATAAACGGAGGGAATTAATAAAATCGACCTTGCTTGGGGAAGTTGATGTGACGTCATCGCGTACGGGAGTGTATGCCGTGGTTTTAGGGTACAAAATTGACCGGTAATTTGATTTATCTTGGGATCTAGGAGTCAGTCGCAGAAGAAAAAAAAATACCTTTCATCATTTTTTTCTGTTCTTCAACTCTGAAGCCTCACCTAAATAAGCGCCTATGTCTGAAATTTACTATGTCTTACTGTTTTAGCAACTCGAACTTTGGTCGGACGGTCAGGAGATGCCAATTAAACATGGCTAGAGACCATCACCCCGGTGTATGCCTGATAAAAAAAGTAAAAAGATATCTCTTCTTTATTCTGCCATCACCATTCGGCGAAAGCTAAAGCCGCTAAAACAACAACAAAAATAAATCTATTGAATATTTTTTTCTTAGGTGTTGGTGTGAATCTGGTTATAAACTCACTCAGTGGTCGTCACCTCAAGTCAGCTCTCAAATGTACAGGATTCGATACCCGAGTAGTTCATTTGAATGGGAAGGACGCCTCAGAACAGGTAAAGCCGTATTTCATAATCGGACTTTTTTTTTTATTCAGCCAAGGAAATATGAATTTTCAACTTCAATCGTGTTTACCCAGAGAAACCCCTGTATTAAAACATGTCCTTTAACATGAGAGACAGACCCTTGAAAAATTTCTGAATTATTCCACCAGAAAATAGCAAAATTTCACTTTTTTTTTTTTTGAAATGGGCTCTTTAACACTTTAATTAAGGTCGTTCGCCCCGGATTTTGGAAGTTCAGGTCATATTAAGGAGAATATTTTGGGTTTATCTGTAGTTTCATTCTTATTTTATAATATAAATGTCGTTCTTTCCTTTCTGTCAAGACCAAGATCGGTATGAGCGTATTCCTCGCCTGTGTGGGCCTGTCCACATTTGGTTCGGACGACCTACTTGCTCTCAGTGATGAGGAGAAGGTCCAAATAAAGGACGCCGTCACCCAAGGACTGAAATCTGGGGTGGTTCGGCCTATACCTAGGCGAATATTGACTGGACCTCACACTGGCCAACAAGCATTGGAGAAATTGAAGTAAGTTCGTCAGTTGTTGTTTTTTAGTCCGTCCTTCCTTTATTATTACTAATAATAAAAGGTATAGTGGACGGACTATTGTATTCGCTTCGGTATAGAAGGACTTATCCAAACCTGGTCGACCTATATATCCAATTAAAGGTCTTTTTACCAGGAACACGCAAATGGTGGTGCAAATTTTGTCCAGAAAATCATAAAGCCAAAAAAACTGGTTTTTGGGGGATTTTTTTTCACATTTTCTCACACAAATGAGCTCTGATCTCGAAATTTGTCGCGACGACCTATGAACTCAAAGCGAGAAAGTTTTAGATAACACTTCAGTCGATCATTTAAGACCGGTTTAAGCGTCACCTATGTTAAGCTACGCCGAGCAAAGCCAATAAATGGATGGGTGACTTAAAGTTAATTGAGTAATTGTGGGATTTTTTTTTCACATTTTCTCACACAAATGAGCTCCGATCTCGAAATTTGTCGCGACGACCTATGAACTCAAAGCGAGAAAGTTTCAGAAACACTTCAGTCGATCATTTAAGACCGGTTTAAGCGTCACCTATGTTAAGCTACGCCGAGCAAAGCCAATAAATGGATGGGTGACTTAAAGTTAATTGAGTAAGTCGATTCCTACGTAAAAAGTTGTGAAAAATCCAAATCTGAGGTCAAAACTCCGAAAAAATAACTTTAAAAGGTCGAATAATTTTTAATTGCCGTTCTAATGAAAAAGTTCAAAGAGTTGTGACGTCAGATTTCACGTCAAAATGCGCAGAAACGCTTGCGCACAAACAAACGAAGCGAGAGTCATGAATTATGACGTCATCGCCTACGGGAGCGTATGCCGTGACGTCAAAATTCACGATTTACCGGGATTTTTGAAATCGATTTATCTCGGTATCTAGAAGTCGTAGAAGAAAAAGAAAAATTCAGTTGGTCCTCATTTTTCCTGCTCCATGACTTTGAAACATCATCCAAGTAAGCGCAACTGATCTATTGTGGCTATTTTATATGACTTGATTTTGTTATAATTTCACAGCTCTGCATCAGAGGGGGACAGTTTTGATCGCATCGTATTATCTCTGGAGCGGGAGAGACCTAAATCCCTAGTACCTGTGTCCTCAGTGAATGTGAAGTATGCCTTCGAGCCTGACAGTAGCTACCTGATTATTGGAGGAAAAGCAGGTATGTATGTAAGGCCAGTAGACCTGACAGGTACACCTGATCAGGTAAACCTGACACCTGATGACCTAAATCCCTAGTACCTGTGTGTCCTGTGTCCTCAGTCAATGTGAAGTATGCCTTCGAGGCTGACAGTAGCTATTTGATTATTGGAGGAAAAGCAGGTAAGTGACAGCCAAGTTACTTTACGATCTTTCGATTGATAAGATTGTAAAAGGAAATCGATCTTTTAACACAAAGTTTACCGGTACACGTAGTAAAATGGCCGAGTGGGTATCACAGTAGGCTTGCACACCGGACGTCCGAGGTTCACTCAGCCTCGTTTTTGATTCCACCAAAGAGATTCCTCTCTGGACGTCCACACTTGCTGCCACAGGCCACGTATGTATTTTCAATGGTTATCGAAACGGCCAAGATCATGATCCGGGTAAGTTAGGGTAGTACAACACACTCTATCACGTCACGTGAGCTCACGTTGGGGTTGGATGGAAGCAGTGGCGTAGCGTGTATGTATGGCGTGTATGGCGGCCTTACAACTCAAAAGTTCACTCTAATGCCCATAAATATTAATGGCATGGCATGTACTGTGATGGGACTTGGTAGACCTGTACATGAGCCCTACACGCCCTACACTTGAATTTAGACCACTAGGGTATTCTCTTCCATCATGGAAGAGAATACCCTAGGCATTAATCCCGCCCCTGAGTTAGAATTTTTCAATATTTTTTCTTTCTTTATTCAATTTTCGTTTTCTTTTGTCAATTTATCATTTTGTTATTTTGTTTTGTGTACCTCTTTGTAAATATTGTAAAATTCTAATAAAGTGTTATATAGTAATAATAATAGTAGTGTAGCTGTCCTGAACGAAATTACATACAATGTTCTGGGAAAACTTTGAACTACGTTTTTCTGACTCCACTTGAGTTCACGTGACGTGATAATAGTGTGTGTTCTACCTTTAGAGACACGGATAGGTCAGTGGTAACACGCTTGCTTGCCATTCAGAAGGTCTGGGGTTCGATGGAAAAAAAAACTTACCTAACATTATTATGGGGGGTAAAGGGACTTTTCAGTCCTTTCCCAGCAGGATAAACAAGGTATATTCTATTCGAATAATACAATGATTGATTCCGTGACTGGCCGTTACGGGGCCCACTCAGCCTCGTGAGGAAAATGAGTAGCTATGTATAAATGCGCATAGCGACCGGTGCCAGCATGGTAGGTAATTGGGAGCTGGATTATTGCGATATATGTATTTGGAAAAATCCTACAATGCTGCAGTGAGCCCCAAAGTTGTGATATAGTAACACAAAGAAAAGACATTTATTTATTATTATAATTTTTGACTCGTTTGTTTGGATCCTCAGGAGCTAGGCCAGTTCAATCTCAAGACGTTCAATATCATCCCATCAGGACAAAATCCGCCCCGGGCGGGAATCGAACCCGCGGCCCAGCGCTTACAAGGCAGACGCACTACCAACTAAGCTATCTAGGCTGGCCTAATAATACTTTGGTTTTAATTTTTGACTCGTTTGTTTGGATCCTCAGGAGCTAGGCCAGTTCAATCTGAAGACGTTCAACCTAGTAGCGGACTCTTGGGGTGGCCTCCTGGCGCTACATATCGCTAAGCGACTCACTCAGGATGGTCGCTACGTACGTCTGTCGCTCCTGGACGCTGCTCCAGCGACCATTCAGAGCTGGAGTTCCTACTTCCAGGAGAATTTGGAAATCAAGCTGCTGTCTAAATACTTCCCCATTTCGTACAAGGTAAGTGTTTTTTTTTTGCTTTTTTTTTAATAGGTACCTAAATCATTATTTTTTTTTAACATGTCAAAAAATAAAGGGAACTTTCAAATATCTCGATAACTAATGAGAGAAAACAATCAATAATTTATTGATGAGCTGCTCAGAAATTCGTGTTTTCGCTAACTGTCTTAAAGCCTTAAAGGCGATTTCAAGGTCAACTTTAAGGTTATCTTGTCATAAAAACAGTATAAGGTTATCTTGTCTGAATCTTTTTTTTTTTTTTTTCCTATTTGAATCATCCGAGATGAAAGCGAAAAATGTTGACTTCGTGTGCCATTTTTAGGTCACGTGACATGGTTTTGACAGAATCAAAAAGTTGTTTTCAGAACCTTACGAATAACCTTTTAACTCTAAAAATGATTTTGGGTGAGTGAAAACACTTGGCTCTATAGTTTACGTTTGTTTTTATTAAATACAGATGGCCATTTCGGCTGTTACGCCATCATCAGTGTATTATTTCTAACTTTTAACTGTTTTAACTTTCCTTCCACAGGACAAACAAGCCCTGCTCCCCCTCTCGTGGCAGGACAAGCTGTCCTATGTGCTTCCCCCCAGTTCCCCTCAGTACGCGGGTATAGCTACCGCTCTCACCACTCTCGCCACCAGACTGCGTAGCGCTCGCTCGAGTATTTTAAACACTGAGAAAGACGTTGAACGTATGCCGTACGTCAAAGTACTGCTGTTGAGACCGGAGGGGTCGTCGGAAAGCGATTCGTGCAACTTGAAACGAGTGAGTATTGGCCGGCCTTTACACGCGAGGTGTTTTTTTGGGGAAATTTAGAGTTTATTATTGAACGTAGGGAGTGAGGTCTACGTTTTCACTTGACAACACTTTTCTTTCAGTTTGTTGCTTTATCGCCCTCATAGCGGTTTTTTTTTGTGGGATTCGAACCCGGGACCTTCTGCATGGCAAGTTACTACTGAGCTAACCGTGTTCCCATGTATTTAGGAAGAAAAAAAAATGTTTTTGAACGCAAAGAGTGGGCGAAGTTTTAACTTGACTATTTTGCCTTCGGTTTGTGTGGAAGTCTGTTTGTTTTACCATTATTATCGGTTTATTTAATTCAGTTTGCCAGTATATCTCATTTCTATTAAATTTTCCTAAAAGCCTGCTCCCACTTGTTCGGGAAAAAATGGTGTCGTGCGTAGTGGGAACACTCTCTTTTAAATAACGTTGCCTACAAGGACATTCGGAAAAAAAATCTTGTGAAACTCACTAGAAGTTGGAACGGGCCTAATTTGGTGATTGGATTTGCGTCAATAAATTAGACTTTAATAAATTAAACGTCTCTATTAATATAGGAAAAAGAACAACGTTAATATGTTGCTATGGTGTTATATTAATATGTTGCTACTTGACAGATTGACTCTCCCAGAGAATCCAAAGTTTCAGCCATTGGTCCGTGTGTGTGTCTGTCTGTAAACAAAATATCTCGAGAACGGTAAGAGGTAGAGACTTGAAATTTGGCATGCAGCTGTCAAATTTGACAAGGATGCGACACGAAACTTTTGGCTAAGATCGGTGCAACGCTTGGCGGCGTTTCGGCCGCTTTTTGCGGTTTTCGGTGTAATTAAATAATATCTCGGGAACGGTATGAGCTAGAGACTTGAAATTTGGTATGTAGTCCACAAATGTGACAAGGATACAACACAAAAGGTTGAGATAGGTGCTGCGGTTGGCGGTATTTTGACCGCTTTTGGTGGTTTTCGACCGTTTTTTGGTGGTTTTCAGCTATACCGAGTAAAAGGTTAGAGATATTGTAAAAGTTAGGGTAGAAGAACACCCAAATAAGCATCATTTAGGATAAGTAAAGTTGTGTGATGTTCACACCAGATTTTTGTTTTCTACAATTCTATTCTTCTCTTCTCTTGTGTAATTTCAGGTGGACTCAGCAGTAAAACTGAAGAACCTTCACTCCGTGCTGCAAACGAAATCCTACGAATACACCCTATATATGAGCATCTACTCTAACGATAGCTCCCTATGTGACCAGCGCAAAGCGAGCGGCTATCCTACAGTGTGTATCCAAAGTGAGGGCGACGACAGGCGAATACAGAAGGTGCTGGATGTCTTGGACACCCTGTTATGTCAGGTCCATGTTAAACCGAACGCGAGTGGATCTGCCACGATGCTGGTCGATGAAGTGTCTTCACTACAACATGGTGAGTATTGGAAATTCTTATGGTGGATTTCACCAATGATTTAATGAGAGATTTCACTAATGGGAGAATTTTCAATCTAAAAAGGAATTTTTAATAATCCTGAAGGGAGTAAAATGATCCAAAAAACGGAGTTTTTAATGATCCAAAAAAACAGAGTTTTTAATGATCCAAAAAACGGAGTTTTTAATGATCCAAAAATTATGTTCGCGGATTTCGCGATTATGTTCGCGGATTTCGCGATTTTGTTCGCGGATTTGGCGATTATGTTCGCGGTTTGGCGATTATGATCGCGGGTTTCGCGATTATGTTCGCGGATTCGCGTCCCGAATCGACATTTTGAATATTTGGCAAGCCTAGCTAAGACGAATGAACAAAGAGAGGGAACTCATGAACATCATCAAAATAAGAAAACTCCAATACCTGGGCCACATCATGCGGAATGACAACAAATACACCCTACTACAACTCATCGGCCAGCCTAGTTAGCTTGGTTGGTGGCGTGTCTGCCTTGTAAGCGCTAGGCCGCGGGTTCGATTCCCGCCCGGGGCGGATTTTATCCTGATGGGATAATGTTCGTTCTCGGAACGGCTGGCTTTCCCTCCTATTCTGTCTTCCTTCTTTCTTCGATTTCGGGTCGATAAGACCCTAGCAGTTACAGTTCCCTCTGTCAAACTTCTTAAAAAAATAATGAAAAAAAACAACTCATCATTTAGGGGAAAATTGAAGGACGACGATGACGAGCCAGGCGCAGAATCTCCTGGCTGCACAATTTGAGAAAATGGACCGGAAAAACATCCATGGAACTATTTCGCATAGCTGTAAACAAAATCAAACTTGCCAAGCTGGTCGCCAACATCCGCATCGGATAAGGCACTACAAGAAGCTGTGCCAACTTGCTTATTAGGTAGCTAGGTACCTACGATAGGAATACTATACCTACCTAAGGATATATTCTATTGGAGATAATACCAGCCTAGCTGGCTTGGAGGGTAGCGCGCCTGTCTTGTAAGCACTCGGTCTCGGGTTCAATTCCCGCTCGAGGCGAACTTTATTCTTTAAAATACATATCAGGTTCGTTTTCGGAACGACTGGCTCTCTATCATGTTCTTTTATTTCGGGACAGTAATGTTTCCGTATTTAATGTTTACTTAGGATTGATAGACAGTGGTGGCGGGTTCGATTCCCGTCCGGGGCGGATTTTATCCTGAACGGATAAGGTTTGTGCTCGGGACGTCTGGCTTTCTTCTATCCTGTCTTCGATTTCGGGACGATGGGACCTTGACAGTTTCAGTTCCCTCTATCAAACCTCTATAAAAAAAAAAGCAAATTGAAGAGAAAAGGTAGACAAAATAGGAGAAAGCCGTTCCAAGAGCGACTTTCTTCGATTTCGGGACGATAAGACCAAGCAGTTACAGTTCCCTCTGTCAAACCTCTTAGAAAAAAAACCTCTCTCTAAAAAAAAAAAAAAGAAAATTTAATAGAGGGAACTGTACTTACTATAAGGTCTTATGTAAATCGAAGAGAAAAGGTAGATAGAATAGGAGAAAGCCGTTCCAAGAGCGAACTATAATTTTATTGGTTTAGGATGAAATCCAAGCTACCTACTCGTAATTTGAATTGGCTCAAGTAGGTATAGGCTTTTGACAGATAAATTAGTATAATTACTGTAACTAATGTTTCTTCCTAACTTATGTCTATGACAGCCCCGAAAATAACGGCATAGGTAACTAACAACTGAAAATTCATGGCTACATGAAAATTAACTTGTCAATCCATCAAGACGTGGAAATGTCTTGAATAAGACTAGGTACCTAATTTAACTTTCTATTTCCTGTTGTTGTATTTTTACAAAAATGAAACTGACGTGTGCTTCCATTGTTATCCTTTGGCCGTAATTTGGGGCAAGGCCCGGTGATTTGGTCAGTAAACTTTCAGTTCCCAGTGAGTCTCTCGGAGATCTAACCCACGGTTCATAAGAAAACAGTGCTCGTCGTAAAAGCTATGACGGTTCATAAGAAAAGAAGAACACAAATAACTTTTACTCTTCACAGTTGGGGGAGGGTTCATAAGAAAAAAGTGCTCGTCGTAAAAGCTATGACATATTTCACAAGCAAAACCTTTCTTAACTATTAAAATAGTCGAAATTTTGATGCAAAGTGTCAGGTCATAAAAGTATTTAAAAGATTTTTTTTTTTTTTCAGTGGCCTAGCTTAAACGGACTGGGATGGGGATTTAGCTTATTTAGTCGCCCAGGGAAGAGGTAAGATTATCGCCCATTTTCTTACACTTTTGTGACATTTTCACACACTTTTGCCTAATTTACGTCAATACACACGTACCTAAAAGCATGCATATTTTAGGCATGTAGGTATCTGACTCGAGTCGGAAGCATGCTTTTATGAAACAACCTAGTCGGGAAATCGGGAAGAAGACGGAACATATACGGGACGTATCTGCCCGCTACCTAGTGCCTAAGACCAGCCACTAAGTCGGAATGTGTGTGCCGGAAAAAGCTTGAGACCTAAGTCTGTCAGACCATCTGCAAGACCTAAGTCTGTCAGACCATCTGCAAGACCTAAGTCTGTCAGACCATCTGCAAGACCTAAGTCTGTCAGACCATCTGCAAGACCTAAGTCTGTCAGACCATCTGCAAGACCTAAGTCTGTCAGACCATCTGCAAGACCTAAGTCTGTCAGACCATCTGCAAGACCTAAGTCTGTCAGACCATCTGCAAGACCTAAGTCTGTCAGACCATCTGCAAGACCTAGGTCTGTCAGACCATCTGCAAGACCTAAGTCTGTCAGACCATCTGCAAGACCTAAGTCTGTCAGACCATCTGCAAGACCTAAGTCTGTCAGACCATCTGCGGACCTAAGTCTGTCAGACCATCTGCAAGACCTAAGTCTGTCAGACCATCTGCAAGACCTAAGTCTGAAGCTTTTTCCGCTACATACGTTCTGACGGTACCGCAGAGTACGGTCTGAGCGGGAGTGGAGGGGATACGAAGGTCTTGTACGAAATTTCTGCACTATACGGTGAAAAAATTGTAGTAATAATATAATATAGGTAGTATTTTTTTGTTCCGATGCGGCCCAGCGCTTACAAGGCAGACGCACTACCAACTAAGCTAACTAGGCTGGCTCAGGACTTGATTAGATGCTTTAAGATAGAGCTGCTTTTCTTTTCAATACTTTTCTTTCGGTCATAATATTGAAATAAAAAAAAAATTACCGATGTTTTCTTCTTCTTCTTCTTCTTCTTCTTCTTCTTCTTCTTCTTCTTTTTCTTCTTCTTCTTCTTCTTCTTCTTCTTCTTCTCCTTCTTCTTCTTCTTCAGGAGACCTCCGGACGCAAAGGTCATCAGCTGCGCATATTCCGTCTAGACTGCGTCATTCTTCTTCTTCTTCTTCTTCTTCTTCTTCTTCTTCTTCTTCTTCTTCTTCTTCTTCTTCTCCTCCTTCTTCTTCTTCAGGAGACCTCTGGGCGCAAAGGACATCAGCTGCGCATATTCCGTCTGGACTGCGTCGGTCTGGTGTACACCTACATCAGCATCTGCGTCGTTATCCTACACGGTATCTCTGCGCCGTTCTACGTGCTCCATACAACGTTGCCGCTGCAGTACAACGACAGCATATTCAACATTGACTTTGATGAAGATGAGGAGGAAGAAGAGGACGTGCAGTTGACAACACTGCGCCCGGTGATGGGAGAAGAGAAAGGTGTGCTGGGTAAGATCAAGGATGAGTACTATCAGGTACGGCTGAAAAGGTCCGCTTGTCAGGTCTACCTGATACCTTATCAGCACCGGTGTATCCGAATTCCGCAAAATGACCCTTGGGTATACATCCGAATTCCACAAAATAAAAAAAAATCAACAAACAGGTACCTAGAGTAAATAGGTAAGATACCTAGTATGATTTCTATCACAGTGGCCTCAATGCTTGCCCCTGTAGATATCTAGGCCTTTGTACATCAGGCCTTAGTAAATGACATCCGAATTCCGCAAAAACTATTTCAAAAAGGTTCAAAAAAGGTCATTTTTTGCGGGATTCGTATGCAGCCATCAGCACACACACTATCAGGCAGAACTGAAAGGCAGACCTGATCAGGTCTACCTAATAGTGAGTGGCTGGGCTTAGGTGTTTTTTCCCTTCGGTAACGGACACGATTTCCGTCTTCAAGATGGCGGATTTCCTATGGTTTAGTACAGGCGCTACCACGCCAAAAGAGGGGAAATGAGCTTCAGAAGGGGGGAAAATCGTGTCAGTTCTCAAAAGGAGCTCTGATCTTGAAATTTGTCGCGACGACCTATGAACTCAAAGCGAGAAAGTTTTAGATAACACTTCAGTCGTTAATTTAAGACCAGTACATAGGTACTGATTTTCTCTAATCACTACGGGCTAAAAAAAATCCCGGAGGGACGGACCCTGCTTGTTAAATACTTTGTTTACCCCCTCTGACTTCTGACGAAACGCTCAAAAAGTCTACTTAATTGGTGTTCGTCGCTTGATGGGAAAGTAAAGCTTTCAAAGGCGAAGTAATGCGTAATCCGTACTTTGCCCACTTTTGTATTTTTATTCAAAAGAAGTGATACATATGATATCGTAATTGACCATTATCTCAAACTAAACAAAAGAAGTGAATTAAAATCTTGAAATAATGCTAAAAACGGAAATAAAACAAGTGATATCACAGGAACTAAAATACAAAATCGAGCACGCTCAAAAACCGTCAGCAAAACAAGAGACAAACGAAAAGAGAAAGAAGCACAAGTAAAATTAGTAAATGAAAACGGAAAGAGATCTAGTAAAGTAATGCAACGTGAAAACGTAAATGAAGCAAGTGCAGTCACTGAAACTAAAAGCGAAAATGGAGCAAGCTCAGATACTCTGGACTAGGCCATGAGAGAGTCTGGACACAGCGTTCTGTATTGAGCTTCATCATTTGAAGAGTACCCATTAGCCTGGCCATCATCATTATCTTCATCTTCATCATTATGATCATCAGAGGAACAGGTGGATGATTCTAATACACAATACACATTTCCCATTCAGGTGTTGAGTCAACACGACCAAAAAAGTCTTCTTCATCCGCGCGGTTCTTCCGTCTCTTCGGGATGCGTTACAAAACTAGTAAAAAGTAGCTCTCTAAGTAGGTATTTCTCTAAACCCATTAGCCTGGCCATCATCATCATCATCATCATCATCATCATCATCATCATCATTATCTTCATCTTCATCATCAGAGGAACAGCTGGATGATTCTAAAGAATCTGGATCCACGCGAAATGATGATGAATAAGTAGGTACGAAGTTTTTTTTGTCGACTCTGTGAGTCGAACCCGGGACCTGCATGGAAAAATCAACAGGGAGATCCAGAGTGCGTTCAACAACTATAGTAACAATGTGATACTTGTGTAAGTAGCGAGTGAAAATTTACAAAAAAAAATGGCTGTCTTACAAGAGGCTAGAAAAACGTGATGAAAAATTAAGGAAGATTTTTTTTTTTTTTTAAGTGGTAAATTTATTTTCTCTAATTAACAAAAGTGACTCTATTAATTCTAAAATCTAATAGGGAACAATATAATATTGGTAAAAATAGATATCTACATGGTAAAATGGGAGCTAACTTTATCTTATGGTGTGAAAAGGTACAACAATACAAGAGGCTATAGGTAGCCAAACAACTTTGGCCTCGTGTAAATACAACTTTTTTTTATAAGAGGTTTGATAGAGGGAACTGTAACTGCTAAGGTCTTATCGTCCCGAAATCGAAGAGAAAAGGATGATAGGAGAAAGCCTGCCGTTCCGAGAACGAACATTATCCCATCAGGACAAAATCCGCCCCGGGCTACAACGATATGTAATAACTACTAACTCTTAAATAAAAAGAATTGTGGGTAGGTAGGTACTGAGTTTTACCTATGCAAGTTTTCTATCCATAATAATTATTATTAATTCATAATAAAAAGAGGCGAAGTAGGTACTTATTCTAATTTTTCCCTCCCACTTTCCAGGCCATATCTACCGGGACTACCTACCTTGTCATTCTGGTACAATTCCATGGGCAGAAGCTATGAACAATGGATTTGCCTCCCGGCGAGATACCAAAATATTTTGATCTCCGAAATACCTGGTCTCAAAGGACAGACAAAAATAGGTTCCGGGTTTTTAAAATGCTCCATTAGAGCATTGGACTCATGTGGTCTGTGTCGTAGCATGCCCATCCCGGAGTATGTCCTTCATCAGATGGGCGAGAAGAGACACAATACACATTTCCCATTCAGGTGTTGAGTCAACACGACCAAAAAAGTCTTCTTCATCCGCGCGGTTCTTCCGTCTCTTCGGGATCCGTTACAAAACTAGTAAAAAGTAGCTCTCTAAGTAGGTATTTCTCTAAACCCATTAGCCTGGCCATCATCATCATCATTATCTTCATCTTCATCATTATGATCATCAGAGGAACAGCTGGATGATTCTAAAGAATCTGGATCCACGCGAAATGAAGATAATATGTAGGTACGAAGTTTTTTTTTGTCGACTCTGTGAGTCGAACCCGGGACCTGCATGGAAAGTTTGAAGAGCGTCGTGGTATCAAGAGTGCTCCAAATATCTCATCGGTTTGTTGTCCGTTCAGAAATTCAGTCTGGACTAGGCCATGAGAGAGTCTGGACACAGCGTTCTGTATTGAGCTTCATCATTTGAAGAGTACCCATTAGCCTGGCCATCATCATCATTATCTTCATCTTCATCATTATGATCATCAGAGGAACAGGTGGATGATTCTAAGGAATCTGGATCCACGCGAAATGAAGACCGGAGTAACCTGTTGGAAGAAACAAAGATAAATTTGTTAATTGAAGAGAAAGACAAGATAAATTTGTTAATTGAAGAGAAAAGACGAGATAAATTTGTTAATTGAAGAGAAAGACAAGATAATTTTTTTAATTGAAGAGAAAAGACGAGATAAATTTGTTAATTGAAGAGAGAAGACGAGATAAATTTGTTAATTGAAAGAACTAAATGAGTTAGGTACTAATTTTAAGTGAGTTATGAAGTGAGTAAGTAAAAGAACTATTCTTTTTAGTAAACTGATCAATGAGTCAGATCCTAAAAGGAATCTGGATCCACGCGAAATGAAGACCGGAGTAACCTGTTGGAAGAAACAAAGATAAATTTGTTAATTGAAGAGAAAGACAAGATTAATTTGTTAATTGAAGAGAAAAGACGAGATAAATTTATTAATTGAAGAGAAAAGACGAGATAAATTTGTTAATTGAAAGAACTAAATGAGTTAGGTACTAATTTTAAGTGAGTTATGAAATGAGTGAGTAAAAGAACTACTCTTTTCAGTAAACTGATCAATGAGTCAGATCCTAACGAAGAATATTTTATGAACGCCTGACAGTATGTCTGAGTATGCAAAGAGCTATGAATAAAAAAATATTTATCAGTTGGTTTAGGAATCTTTTGTATGGACGCCTGACAACAGATCTGGGTATGCAATGTGCTAAGAATAAACCATTTGTTGACAACTTTTGTGAAGGTCCCATAAACATAAATGAAAATAATAATGTAGGTAGGTTTAAGAAAAATGCTCTTTTCCCGAACATAAAAATTACTTCTTTTTTTTATCGCACGAGAGGTAAGAGGTACCTAATGAAAATACATACCTTTTTACCCAATTAGGTACTAATGTTAATTCTACGATTTTCCCGCCAACTTACCTCATTTTGCTCGCCTCCAAAGTCTCAATATAGTCGAGAAAGAAGCGCGAATTCCTCACACTGACCGCCAAATCCTGCTCCTCCTCGTCCTCATGGTCCACATCTGGTTCCTCTCCCCTATCACCCGGAATATAAGAGGGGACCACATTAGGATCTGATCGGACAGCAGGTGAGCGTTAGGTAGCACACAAAACAGTGACAAGGAAGCTACCGAGCTGTTCCGCACCGTCCTATGGAGCATATACTACGCCATGCGATTCATATGCGTCGTTCTGTCTGCGGATCTGATCGGACAACAGGTAAGCGTTAGGTAGCACACAAAACAGTGACAAGGAAGCTACCAGATCCTAAAGAAGAATATTTTATGAACGCCTGACAGTATGTCTGAGTATGCAAAGAGCTATGAATAAAAAAATATTTCGTAGTTTCGTACGAGTATGTACTACGCGATGCGGTTCATATGTGTCGTTCTATCTGCGGACCTGACCGGACAGCAGGTGAGGGTTAGGTAGCATGCAAAATGTGCTATACATCTCACATCATAATGAAGAAGTGGCGTTCATTGCACGGGAGTATTCATGTTGTCTGCTGATGCTTTTTGCCCATCCGATCCAAGTGTTTATTACCCCTCTTCTTGTGAATTTAATTACAGTGTTATAGATATAAAACAATTTCCCGAGTTCAGCGAATCAATTACACAATCGCTAGGTATTAATGGGTTAAGTAGCAACGCTTGGCGTTAATGGGTTAAGTGGTAACGCTAGGCGTTAATGGGTTAAGTAATGTTTAACTCAAGTTGTGTTGTGATTTCAGGCTCGAAACACGTGTGTGATTTTGGCGAATGTAAACAACCGCCATCTTGATTCTAACACAAAGGAAGAGGTAAGATTATCGCCCCTTTTCTTACACTTTTGTGACATTTTCACACACTTTTGCCCAATTTAAGTCAATACACACGTACCTAAAAGCATGCATATTTCAGGCATGTATCTGACTCGAGTCGGAAGCATGCTTTTATGAAACACCTATTTTATCTTATTTTATTTTATTTATTTATTTTTTTTTTATTATTATTATTTTTTTGTGCTGTACATGCTTCGGCTGGTATGCTGATAGCTCTGTTTTTAAGTCTTGCTTTTTTACGGGAAAATCAGATAAACCATCCCTCACTATATGGTCTTATTTTCTAATTAAATTACTGTTCTAATTTTCGAGTACCCACAAACATTGTGAAGGGCCCATATTTCACGCTAAAAACTCATATTACTCTGGTTCTTTTTCTCAGGTCTCCGCCCTCACACCAAAGTTCCTTCTATTTCACCTTCCATTATTCTTCTCTGTATACAGTCTCTTCTTAATATATGTCCCAGCCAGCTTCTTTTTCTCTTCTTAAACGTATTAAACGTCTCTATTCTTCCCGCAGATCTGCAGCGGTAAGATCGTGATTCACGTGGGAGACAGTTCGGATTACGGTGAATTCGTATCGGAATCGGCCACCGCTCTTCAAGTCAACGACCATTTCCTGTACGATTATCCCGAAGCCGAAACTCCCCTCTACTTTGTGCGAGAGAAAGACGATGTTTATGAGTGTAAACTACTGTCGCAGCGAGTCACCAAGATGTAGGATGTCTTAACGACGTTTGGACGTCGGACGTTGACGGCGTATTCTGGACGTTGTTCGTCGTCGATGTTGGACGGCGTACTATTGGTTGGAACCCGTTATCGTGGCCGGCTGGCCCGCGCCGAGGCTGTTACCCCCGGCCGTTGTCAGTCGGTCCAGAGAGAGGAAGAGGTTAATTAGGCTTTTATTATCATGGACACTCATCGCTGGAAGCTCAGAAGCTATTAGGTAGTGGGAAATACTTACTTACTTTCCCTGTCCGGAAACAAACTTGAACATCAGATCTTGAATTTCCAGAAATTGGCAACGTGGTCAGCTGCCATTGTGACCAAATAGTCCCAGGCTGACCACTTGGTGACATTCAGACCTTGTCCCAATGTGTTGTAAAAGAACTCCCCCTCGAGCCAAATCTTAATGGGTTTTTAGGGAAAACATCACATTCAGTGGGAGTTTTTCTGTAGGTAAATAAGTAGAAAAAAATACACTAAAACTAAACAAACACAAACAACAATCAAATACAGTAGAAAAAAAATAATAAAATGAAATATAAAAGGAAAGCAAAAAGTAATAAAGAGTAGTAAATATTGAGTTGATTGTTATAAATACATATTTTAACAATAGAGTGTGCAAAAAAAAAAATAGAAAGTAAAAAAAACAACTCATCATCCAGGGGAAAATTGAAGGAAAACGACGACGCGTCGGGCGCAGAATCTCCTGGCTGCACAATTTGAGAAAATGGACCGGAAAAACATCCATGGAACTATTTCGCATAGGTAGCTGTAAACAAAATCAAACTTGCCAAGCTGGTCGCCAACATCCGCAACAGATAAGGCACTACAAGAAGCTGTGCTAACTTGCTTATTAGGTAGGTAGGTCAGCTCCCATGGCGTAGCAGCCTAGCTGGCTTGGAGGGTAGCGCGCCTGCTTGTAAGCACTCGGTCTCGGCTTCGAAGGTTCGTTTTCGGAACGACTCTCTATCATGTTCTTTTATTTCGGGACAGTAATGTTTCCGGATTTACAGTCCCCGCTATCTCTCTCTAATCGAGTAATCCCTTCAACGCCCTTCATAAAAAAAAAAACGGGTCAGGGTCCTACATAGGGTCCACTTACCATAAAGAGTATGGATGTAAACGGACCTTCAAACGTGGCTCGCTTCACACACCTGTTGCGTACGTAAACAAAAATGTAAACAAACCAACTTCTCACACATCAAAATTTCAATGTCCGATTTTCTCTTTTTGTGATTTTTTTGTCAAATAAAATAGGTAACATTTTAATCTAGTTTTAAGCTGTATTTAAT
Organism: Diaphorina citri; assembly: GCF_000475195.1. NCBI lineage: Eukaryota > Metazoa > Arthropoda > Insecta > Hemiptera > Psyllidae > Diaphorina > Diaphorina citri. The sequence goes on along the minus strand of NW_007378545.1, from coordinate 78,458 downwards.
CCGTTTTTTAGCTGTTTTTAAGTGCCTTTTCGAGGAGAATTCCATGCGGGAAGAATTTTCGAAGGTAATTGTCTATTTTTATGAGTAAAAGTTACGTTTTTAGTTTTTACGAAACGAACGCTCATCAGGTGGCTGGTAAAACCTGTGGAGTGAAGACATCGTCAGCTGCCATTGTGACCAAATAGTTCCAGGCTGACCACTTGGTGACATTCAGACCTTGTCCCAATGTGTCGTAAAAGAACTCCCCCTCGAGCCAAATCTTAATGGGTTTTTAGGGAAAACATCACATTCAAAGGGAGTTTTTCTGTAGGTAAATAAGAGGTATACCTACTCTTTGTTTATCATTATCTGATAAAGAATAGCAATGCAGAGGCTAGATGGGTTCCGAATTCTTTTGGATTGATGGGGATTTCATGGGATTTGGCTACTGGAATGTCATCACAAGATGTTTTTATCCATCCGAGTATTTTCAAATTATTGTCAGCTGCCATTGTGACCAAATAGTCCCAGGCTGACCACTTGGTGACATTCAGACCTTGTCCCAATGTGTTGTAAAAGAACTCCCCCCTCGAGCCAAATCTTAATGGGTTTTTAGGGAAAACACGTTCAATGGGAGTTTTTCTGTAGGTAAATAAGAGGTAGGTATACCTACTCTTTGTTTATCATTATCTGATAAAGAATAACAATGCAGAGGCTAGATGGGTTCCGAATTCTTTTGGATTGATGGGGATTTCATGGAATTTGGCTACTGGAATGTCATCACAAGATGTTTTTATCTATCCGAGTATTTTCAAATTATCAATTTTTGGTCAGTTTGGGTTAGTATCCAACCCATATGGGACCCAGAGCCCATTTCTTTCTTACATAAGAATAATAACAGTGCTTTCTTTATATTCTTCAAATGAGACTAACAAGTTAAAGTACACCAGCAATACGCTCTACTATTATTGTAATCAAACTCCAAATTATTGACTATATAAACAATCTGGATGGGATGCCTCAATTGTGATACGAACCCGCAAGCACATGATTACCAGCCGAGCGTCTTGATCACGACAAGCAGTTTTCGTTTATCAGTTATCAAGCTCTCGTAATGGAGTTCTATTTCCATTCTGGATTCATATGAACTTGTGGAATGTCAAAAAATATATATACATATACCTAAGTCAAAGATACTAGTACTACTAGTAGGTACTTCTTCAAATTGAATGGAGGAGTTGCAAATGGGTAAAAATTATAAATAAATGGTCAATTCCTATGTAAAAAGTTGGGAAAAATCCAAATCTGAGGTCAAAACTCGGAAAAAATAACTGTAAAAGGTCGAAAATTCAATTTTTATAATGAAAAAGTTTAAAGATTTGTGACGTCAGACTTAACGCAGTTGCTATTTTTGTCCGCTAGGTAGCGCCACTATGCAAGCACGCTAGCGGCGGAGCAGAAAGAACTGCGCAGAAACGTATGCGCACAAACACATTAATGCGTTGCCTGCGAGGGAGCTTTGCTCGGGACATTTGATGTGACGTCATCGCCTACGGGAGCGTATGCCGTGACGTCAAAGTTTACGATTTACCGGTATTTTTTAAATCGATTTATCTCGGGATCTAGAAGTCGTAGAAGAAAAAGAAAAATTCCGTTGGTCCTCATTTTTCCTGCTCTATGACTTTGAAACACCACCCAAGTAAGCGCAACTGATCTATTAAAAATTGAATTTTTGACCTTTTAAAGTTACTTTCTCTTAGTTTTGACCTCAGATTTGGATTTTTCACAACTTTTTACGTAGGAATTGACCTTTTATTAATAATATTTTCCCAATTGCAACTCCTCCATTGAGAAACTAAAACTATAACAAGATTGGCTAAAGATGACCAGGAATTGACCTTTTATTAATAATATTTTCCCAATTGCAACTCCTCCATTGAGAAACTAAAACTATAACAAGATTGGCTAGATGACCATTTTGCCTAGCAGAATATTGATCATCTAATGGTATTTTTGTTCTTTGAGGAATTGACCTTTTATTAATAATATTTTCCCAATTGCAACTCCTCCATTGAGAAACTAAAACTATAACAAGATTGGCTAAAGATGACAATTTTGCCTAGCAGAATATTGATCATCTAATGGTATTTTTGATCTTTATTATTTTCACAGGAGACTAGGTGATGAAACATTTCCTCGTCCATTGATAACTGTTGGCTACACAATGCATGAGTCAAGGAGACTAAACCAGATCATTGTGGGAGTAAGCAATTTGAATTATAAGCCAATCTTCTCTTCTTAGCAAATGTCCTTAAGATTTTACCAATGAATTAATTTTATTATTCAAGTGATTAGTGATGTAGTTTTTACCATTGTTTCTACTAATTATTCTAGTTTTAATGTGTATGTGATCCATTATGATGGATGCGGAACATGCTGAGATTTCAGCAAAAAGAAAACATGAAGACACTGACAATGACTTGGTCAGTGTGAAGAAAATAAAGACAGAAGTTGAAGAAAGTGGCCCTCAGAATGGTGAGGTGACTGAGGAATCAGTTGGTGAAGGAAAACAACTGTCCAATGGTTTAGACCAAAGTGAGGATGAATCATTGCAAGGTTCAGATGCTGATAAGACTCTACTGAACAATAGTGGAGAGCTTAGTGAAGATGAGAGTGGTTCTGACGATGAAAACGATACTGATGAATCTGACGAGGAAAGTGGAGAAGAAGAGGAAGATGAACATAATGGACTTATGCTGATAAGACTCTACTGAACAATAGTGGAGAGCTTAGTGAAGATGAGAGTGGTTCTGACGATGAAAACGATAGTGATGAATCTGATGAGGAAAGTGGAGAAGAAGAGGAAGATGAACATGATGGACTCATGCTGATAAGACTCTACTGAACAATAGTGGAGAGCTTAGTGAAGATGAGAGTGGTTCTGACGATGAAAACGATAGTGATGAATCTGACGAGGAAAGTGGAGAAGAAGAGGAAGATGAACATGATGGACTTAAGATAATGTGTGATGATGATGAACTGGGAGAAGAAGAAGAGGACAATGGTGAATATCATCTCCTGGAAGATGAAGATATTGGATTAGGTGTAGAAGCATGTCTAGGAGATGAAGATGATGACTTGGAAATGACAAATGGGATGGAAAGTTTATTTTCAAACAATCCTTACTCCAATGATGCAAACACTGACTTGCAGTGTAAGAATTGTTTCAAAGTATTTGCAAGGAAATCCTACTTACGGGGTCACAGCTGTTCAAAAGATTTGCAAATCAACAACAAGGCACTCAAGTGCAAATACTGCAACAGACGATACTCACACAAAATCAATTTGAGACTTCATCTCAAGCTCCACAACAATCCAAAACAATTCCAATGCCATGTTTGTCTCAAGTACTTGTCATCAAGTAGTAGCCTCAAAGTTCATGTCAAAACACATTCGAATGAGAAAGCATTCAAGTGTGAGCATTGCTCAACAGCTTTCAACCAGAAAGTTCATCTCAATGATCACATCCTCAGTCATCACACCAAGGTTCGTCCTTACAACTGTCATCTGTGCAATAAAACCTATGTGTCCAAGAGTGTACTTAAGAAACATTTGAAGAAACATCTCGGCCTCTATAAGTACGCCTGTGAGGTTTGTTCAAAACGGTTCTTTGAGCGATCTGCTCTCAAGAAACACATGAGGACTCATACTTCGAATTTCCCGCTCAACAAATTGAAAAGTGAAGAACCACTTCAGTGTCATGCTTGTCTTACGTATTTCCATTTCAAGTACAAGTTGATCACTCATCAGATGTTGGAACACGGCCTTTGTCGAGAAAATGAAACTTGTTACCAATGTCCATTGTGTGATATCAAGTTTAATATTAGTGCCATGGATGATAAAGAACCACTTCCCCCTTCAATCAAACAAGAGAAAATATCAGAGCAAGAGACAAGTGATGATAATGACCATCTTCCTATCCAAGTCAAACAAGAGAAAATTTCGGACCTTGAGAGCAGTGGTGAACCAAATTCAGAACAGCAAACCACTGTAAACAACTTGGTTGAGCCAGACTACCCAACGCATCTGAATGACCATAAAACGATATTTGCCAACCTGAAAATCACGACCGCCAACATGCAAATGATTATCAGTGAACACATCAAGTCCCATGAATATGTTGAAAATCACATGTGTGAACTTTGCTACAAAGTGTTTGAGTCTAGAGAGAATCTGATGCGTCATTTGAAAATCCATGACGATAAGGAGAGCAAACGGTTCAAATGTGAACAATGTGACAAGAGATTTTCATCAAACGCTGAGCTGAACAAGCATAGCAGTGCAATTCATCAACGACTCAAACTTCACGAGTGTGATCTCTGTGGCAAGAATTTCTCACAGAGGAATAATCTGAAGCGACATTTAGAAGAAGTACATCGGACAGATGGTATGAAGTTCGAGTGTTACGTGTGTAGCAAGGTATTAGCGACGAGTCATAGCTTGAAACGACATCTCCTCATTCATAATGGACCCAAATATACGTGTGAAATATGTGCCAAAGAATTTACACGTGTCTATGAGCTGAACATACACAAGAAATTACATGAGGATGAAAGTGTGGCTAATCAGCTCAAATGTGAATTCTGTGGCAAAGTCTTCTTGAAGAAATCCAACTTGAAAGCTCACATAGAGAACAATCACCTGGATTACAGTTGTCTGGAGTGCAAGGCTGTTGGTGAAGAAATCTCGTTTGACACGAAGAAAAATTTGCTTCTCCATTTGAAGACGAAACACAAGAATGTCATCAGCAATGTGTATTTGACGTGTCTCATTTGTTTTAAAACATTCCTGACGGAAGTAGACCTCGGTAAACACACGAAGATGCATATGGATGATAATCAGATCCAGTGCCGATTCTGTAATAAATATTTCTCGAGAAACTATAACCTGAAACAGCACATGAAGACGTGCACTAAGAATGTATCTAATGGCATTCTGAACTGTGATGATAATGAAGGAGAATATAATGGACATGGCAGTCATGAGGAGAATGAAGATGATGAGGATTATGATGACATGAATGAGATGATGCTCGTACCAGTAATCAAAATGGAACTGAAAGAAGAAAACGAAGAGAATGAGGACAGGGAAAATCAATCCGAAGAAGAAAACTACACCCCTGTCCCGGAAGTTAGTATTAAAAGGGAAACTGATCCGCTCTCTGTGGAAGACATAATCAGCGCTGGTGAAGTATCCATCACACCCATTCCACAATCCAATACCAATAAATGGAACTGAAAGAAGAAAACGAAGAGAATGAGGACAGGGAAAATCAATCCGAAGAAGAAAACTACACCCCTGTCCCGGAAGTTAGCATTAAAAGGGAAACTGATCCGCTCTCTGTGGAAGACATAATCAGCGCTGGTGAAGTATCCATCACACCCATTCCAAAATCCAATACCAACAATCATGGCTCGGGTTCCACGAATAACACCCAAGCCAACAAGATTATCCAGTGTCACATATGTTTGAAAACATTCGCCAAGAAGGACAGCTTGAAGAAACATATGAAGGTATTCCACACGTACATTTCGCCTGACGCTATCAAAGAGGAGTCTGGTGAAGGGAAACCCAACATCCTGGAAGTTATCTTGCAGGAGGGCAAGGTGCCCAATAACAACGCCATCATTCAGTGTCGGATCTGTAGCAAGACATTTAACCAAACATCCTGGAAGTTATCTTGCAGGAGGGCAAGGTGCCCAATAACAACGCCATCATTCAGTGTCGGATCTGTAGCAAGACATTCACACGCAAGGATAGTCTGAGGAAGCACATGAGACGCTTCCATATTATCAATGATACCAACGTGAAGAAAGAATTCACCGAGGGACAAATCAATCGCAATATGCTGGATGTGATCCTCAAGGAAAGTGGTCATGAGATCAAGAGCCGCATTCCGTGTGAACTTTGCTACAAAACCTTCACGAGGAAAGATTCGCTTCGGAAGCACATGAAGATCTTTCACACTAGAAGGAACCCAAGCGCCAACTCAGGGAACTCAGGAACATCCGCCCCACCCGCGGTGAAATTAGAACAAAACGAAGGAGAAAAAGTGGAAAACAGTACCAGTGTGGAGAACAGTGCCAATGTAGAGAATACCAGCAGCGTGGACAATAGAACCAGCGTTGGTCCCGTTGTACTCAGGGAACTCAGGAACATCCGCCCCACCCGCGGTGAAATTAGAACAAAACGGAGGAGAAAAAGTGGAAAACAGTACCAGTGTGGAAAACAGTACCAGTGTGGAGAACAGTACCAGTGTGGAGAACAGTGCCAATGTAGAGAATACCAGCAGCGTGGACAATAGAACCAGCGTCGGTCCCGTTGCGGTGATGTTTCAAAGTCATAGAGCAGGAAAAATGAGGACCAACCGAATTTTTCTTTTTCTTCTACGACTTCTAGATACCGAGATAAATTGATTTAAAAAATACCGGTAAATTGTGAATTTTGATGTCACAGCATACGCTCCCGTAGGCAATGATGTCATAATTCATGACTCAACGGTTTTTTGTGCGCAAGCGTTTCTGCACATTTTGATGTGAAATCTGATGTCACAACTCTTCTCATTAGGATTTTATATATGCCTGCTGAGGGCGAAACGTGGCCAGACGTCAAATAAAGCCTTTGACACTGTGTTAATTCTCAGTGGTAAGAACGGCCGTAAATACATAGGTTTTCTAATCCCTATATACATATACTTGATGTACTTAATAGTGCTTATTATTTATATATAAATAAATGGTCGATTCCTATGTAAAAAGTTGGGAAAAATCCAAATCTGAGGTCAAAACTCCGAAATAATAACTGTGAAAGGGGTACAATCTTCCTTTCATCCTACAACTAACTCTCCTATCACACAGCACTCCACTCAGCTTTCTCCAATTCATCCATCCACACTGCACTGCACTCTTAATAGTGCTTATTTATATTGCTCAAATAGGACTAACGAGTTCCTTTATCCCAGCAGTAAGCTACTCCCATTATTGTGGTTAAATTGACAAACAATGCTGATGATGAAATTCCATATATCAGCTAGGCTCGAACCCACACCCTCCTGATTACCAGACGAGCGTCTTGACCACCGAGGTAGGATGTAATGAAAGCAAATACCAGGATTTGCAGGCAAAAGTTCATTGTATGTTAGAAAAGATAGGTACTCGGGTTTTCAATACCAAATAGAGCTAATTGAAATTTTTTTTCTGTTTTTCTCGAGTTGGAAAAAAAAAAGTTTTTACTTGACTGAAGCAGGAGTACTTTTTTTCCTTCGTTTGTTCATCTACCTAGATTTTTTTTTTTTTTTTACTCTTTTTCTCCCTCTTGAAGAACCTCATTTAAAATCAGGGACTTTAAATGGACATGAAGGGACTGTGTGATTTAAATAACAAATGGAGGTCTGAAGAGACTGTAAAATTAGTGCTAAAAACTTACACTCTTTTGGAATTCAAACCCACGACGTAAAAACAACCCGGAATTTGCTTCCGGCAATACATGGTTACCAAATTCTTCTTTGATGGTACAATTGTTTACATCGCCAGCCTAGTTAGCTTGGAAGGTAGTGCGTCTGCCTTGTAAGCGCTAGGTCACGGGATTCCCACGTGGGACTTATTTTATCCTGAAGGGATAAAGTCTTGACCACCGAGGTAGGATGTAATGAAAGCAAATACCAGGATTTGCAGGCAAAAGTTCATTGTATGTTAGAAAAGATAGGTACTCAGGTTTTCAATACCAAATAGAGAGGCAACTAATTGAAACTTTTTTCTGTTTTTCTCGAGTTGGAAAAAAAAGTTTTTACTTGACTGAAGCAGGAGTACTTTTTTTCCTTCGTTTGTTCATCTACATTCTACCTAGATTTTTTTACTTTTTTTTTACTCTTTTTCTCCCTCTTGAAGAACCTCATTTAAAATCAGGGACTTTAAATGGACATGAAGGGACTGTGTGATTTAAATAACAAATGGAGGTCTGAAGAGACTGTAAAATTAGTACTAAAAACTTACACTCTTTTGGGATTCAAACCCACGACGTAAAAACAACCCGGAATTTGCTTCCGGCAATACATGGTTACCAACTTCTTCTTTGATGTTACAATTGTTTACATCGCCAGCCTAGTTAGCTTGGAAGGTAGCGCATCTGCCTTGTAAGCGCTAGCCCGCGACCTAGCGTGGGACTTATTTTATCCTGAAGGAATAAGGTACGTTCTCGAAAGGGCTGGTTTTTTCCTATCCTGTCTTCGCTTTCGGGACGATAAGACCCTAGCAGTTACAGTTCCCTCTAGCAAACCTCTTCAAAAAAAAGTTACCATCAAAATAAATAAATGAAATTGGTTGAAAGAAATGTTGAATAAACAAAAGATGAAAAGAAAAAAAAAAAAATCCCCACCTTTTTTTACTGGTTTCATTTTACGTGGCAGGATTCTTAGAAATGAGCTCTTTCACCCAACCGCTGAAGCTTTTCCTGGCCTTGACGTGAAGTTGTCTAACTTTTTACTCTTTTTTTTCCAACTTGAGTTTTTTCCCCCCAACTCATCCCTTTGTTGGATAACTTTTTTTTTCCTGTCTACAATAGTGAACTTTTGCCCCTCACAGCTAAATTTATTCACCAATAAGTTGTAGATTTTTTTCTCCCTCTCGTTTCGAGTGGGTTGTACGATTTTTTTCAATATTTTTCCCATATACATATGTACGACTTTCAGGGAGTTGGTTTGTAAGTTTTACCACATCTTTTGCTGAAATATGTTTCCTTCTTTGGGAGAGAATGTCAAATTGACGTTACAAAAGTAGTACAAAAAGCTTTATTTTTTATTTAATTAATATATATATTTTTTTTTTTTTAATTTTCCGAATCTCCTGTCTGAAAAAAAATGTCTTCCTTTTTTGTATGTCGATTTTCTTCTTCCTTTTAAAAATAATAATACCTAATAATAAAATATAAAAAAAATAGGTACCATTTTCAATATTTGCTATTCCGAGATTTAACTAGGCTGTCTGTCAATTTGGAACTTGGAATCACCTTTTCATGGAAATTACCAAGGATATTATGATACCTACGAAGGGGAAAATTGTTGCCAATCGTGCACCACACTTGTTACCAGAAAGAGTATTGGCTCTGTTTAATTATTGCCAACATACTGTAATTTTTTTCTTCACAATAATAAATTTAATATGTAAAAAAAAAGTTACAATATTCCAAGTTACATAAAATGAAAACAGACTTATACCCTATTTTCACTATTTTGTTTTTGCATTTCCATATTGTAAAATTCCAAGTTTCTGCTCAAAAATGCATAATAATGATAATATAATGAAAATTTGCCATTCCATTATTTTTTTGTTCCCATAAGCAATCACACTGTGCATTCTAAATTATGAGATCAAGAGCCGCATTCCGTGTGAACTTTGCTACAAAACCTTCACGAGGAAAGATTCGCTTCGGAAGCACATGAAGATCTTTCATACGAGAAGGAACCCAAGTGCCAACTCAGGGAACTCAGGAACATCCGCCCCACCCGCGGTGAAATTAGAACAAAACGGAGGAGAAAAAGTGGAAAACAGTACCAGTGTGGAGAACAGTACCAGTGTAGAGAATACCAGCAGCGTAGACAATAGAACCAGCGTCGGTCCCGTTGTCCCTATTGATAGAATACCATGCACGCTGTGCGACAAAACATTCACTAGGAAAGACAGTCTCAAGAAGCACATTCGCATCTTTCACACACAGAATCAACCGCAACACACGAACGTCATCGAGGTGGCGCTCGGTGCGCGAGCGAACGCTGCGTTCATTGACCGCATCCGGTGTGAGCTATGCGACAAATCCTTCACTAGGAAAGACAGTCTGAAGAAACACAACCGAATCTTCCACGGTGGTGCGGATCCGAAATTGATGGATGAGCAGATGGCGCGCGGGAGTGCTGACTTCCTCGAAGTAGTCCTCAATGAGGATGGCGAAGGAGAGCCAGTCAGCATAACCAATGAGATCCTGTGCAAGATATGTAACCGGACGTTCACGAGGAATTATAATCTGAAGAAGCATATGAAGACGGTACATAAGATTGATGATAATGAGCCGTACTTTGCTTATGAGAACACGGAGTATGATGAGGAAGAGGGAGAGATGGAGGGGGAGGAGTTTGGCAGTTTGAGCAATAGTATGTTGGAGGTGATTATTAGAGATGATGAGCAATAAGATGACTGATAACCCCTGTATACATATGAAATATGAAGTATGAACCACAATGAGATGTCCCTTATCCCTTGGTCAAATGAGTGCGGTTTGTCTCGCTGGAGGACGTAAAACTGAGACAAAGCCAGCCCTGTGAAGCCACAGACAATAACACTGGCTCTTTTGAGGGTACCTGAATGGGACTATGGTCAAGTCCGTCTCAGGAAGTTGGGTACAACGACATAATTATGTACCTGAATATCCCTCATCTGACCCCTACAATTTAGGGGCCCTTAGCTAGCTCTCTGGCCTTGATGACACCTCTTGGTATCCTCTTAATGGGATAGTCTATGGACTCACAGCTTTTCTCTGGAATAAACCTGAGTATGCGGACTCTTTAGAGGTGCTGCAGGTTAATTTTAGAGAAACTGGGGAGGTTGAAATATACCAGTGAGGGTACTTCTAGGTTCCATCAAGGCCAGGGTATAGCAGCTTGGGCAGGGGAAAAAATACTGGTCACAATAGATCTACAGAGGTCGCAGTGTTAATTGCATACTCTCTTGGGAGAGGAGCAACCAGTCCCATAATAAATAAAAAAAAAAAACCTAAATCAAACTAAGATATTAATGGAGTCCATTCTTTGATGTCTTAATTGTGGTGATTATTTTATTAATATTAGATACCTATATTGAACATTCTCCTTCTAATATTTACATACCATAACGACTTGAGCTTTTTGAATCCATTTTCCTTTTTTACATTTTTTCCTCAAAGTTTTAATGTTGAAACTCCAAAAGTGCTTTATTTAAATAAAAAATATTTCAGGACAATACACTTAAGTAAATGGGTTATGTTTAATTTTAATGTACAAAGATTTGTAAATAGGATGAATGTTATCAATATTAATTACAAAGAATTACAATTAATTATTTTTAACCAATTTTTGTTTTAATTTATTTTAATAATAACCAACATTGAAAATAACCACAGAGAAAAATAGAGGGGGTTGTACCAAGATGAATGTTATCAATATTAATTACAAAGAATTACAATTAATTATTTTTAACCAATTTTTGTTTTAATTTATTTTAATAATAACCAACGTTGAAAATAACCACAGAGAAAAATAGAGGGGGTTGTACCAGTAGATATTTTTGCCCCTAACCTGCTCAAATTAGAAGCAAAAATTGATTTAATTGTTGCTAGTTTGATCTTTTAAAAGTTAAGTTTAATGAATGATTGCATTTTTGTATTTGTGACAGTTATTATAAATTTTTTGCGACCATATTGTTAGTATTAAGTTAATTGATCCCATGTACTTGTACCTTTACCAGATATAAATACAGATTATTTTATTTTAAAAAATAAATGGTTTTATTGTTTTAATTATTATTTTTCACTTTCTATTATAATAAGTAAGTAAAGACAAACTTGTACTATGTAATGAGAAAGTATTTAAATAGGTAATAGGTCCAAATTTTCTGGAAATATCCGATTTAGGGTCTGCTGACTTCTAACATTTTTCTTTTTCTTTTTTTTTTTTTTTTTTTCATTCATTGAAATTCATTCCAAGGTGTAATTCTCCTTCATTCCAAGGGCAAAATAAAATACTTCGTTCATCGTTCGCAAAAAAAAAACATCTCTTCTTCACATCTTTATAGCAAGGGAAAGGGAGAGATCCCATGTACTTGTACCTTTACCAGATATAAATACAGATTATTTTATTTTAAAAAATAAATGGTTTTATTGTTTTAATTATTATTTCTCACTTTCTATTATAATAAGTAAGTAAAGACAAACTTGTACTATGTAATGAGAAAGTATTTAAATAGGTCCAAATTTTCTGGAAATATCCGATTTAGGGTCTCCTAACTTCTAACATTCCAAGGTGTAATTCTCCTTCATTCCAAGGGCAAAATAAAATACTTCGTTCATCGTTCGCAAAAAAAAAACATCTCTTCTTCTTTATAGCAAAGGAAAGGGAGAGGGTATGTAAGAAGCTTTTTCATTACCGATTCATGGCACGTCATTGACTTTTAAATAATTACATCAGAAATAATACTTACGTTTGGGAGGGGATTTAACTGGAGGGGGAATTTTGAGGGGAATAGGGCGGAAGTAGGAAAGGGGGGGAGGTTTAGGGGTGAGTGGAATAGGGGGAAGAGGGGATGGAAACGGAAAGCTGTGCTCGAGATGTTTTTTGTGCCGGGGCGCGGCATGTTTCATGAATCTCATGTTGGATAATAAAACATTTGAAAGTCACGCGAAATGGGGCGGTTCGCGAAAAGGTGTGCAGTTTTTACTTTTTTTCTTCTTCTTCTTTACTTTGAGAAATTGATTTAAAAAATCAACTTGTTATGTTTTGTGCCCGGGGCGAACTTTATTGTAAACTGATAAGGTTCGTTCTCGGAACGGCTGGCTTTCTGATAAGGTTCGTTCTCGGAAGAACTCTGAGTGCATTTTTTTTTTTGTCTTATCTTCCCGAAATCGAAGAGAGAAGGAAGACAGGATGGGAGAAAGCCAGCCGTTCCGAGAACGAACATTATTTGTTCAGGATTAAATCCGCCCCGGGCGGAAATTGAACCCGCGGCCTAGCGCCTACAAGGCAGACGCGTAACCAACCAAGCTACTAACTAGGCTGGCGGTTTTTGGTTTGATTTTATTTTGTTCGGGTTTTTGAAATAGGTGAATTTTTCACTTACCTACGTATAGTATATCTAACTTAAAACTGCATTCATTAGTTTTGTAATGAGAGCCACCGCCGAATTAATTTTGTTTAAACATTAGGAGCTTGGGAGAAACGGAGAGAAGGCTGAAACACCAAATGAATTTTAAATTCTACATCTACAGGGTAAAACGTATTGAAATCCTATTTCTGATGTCTGTTTTCTACATACCTATGCAGGGCTGAAACAATGAAACATGGAAAATTCAAGTTTAATCTTTACTTTTTGGAGTAAGTAATCTGAGTTCAGAGTTTTATCCCAAGATTCCCAAGGGCCAAGTTGAGATTCTGCGTTTGACAAGTGAAGTAAGACAAGTACCTACAAGTGAATGTGATGCGTTCCAAGTTCCAATCCAAACCAGTTCATTGGACCCCTCTCTATTCTTTCTTCTGTGAGTATTCCTAAAGTAGATTTTCAGGTTGGTTAATTTTTCAAATTCACTCTTATCTCTCTCTCTCTCCCTCTCTCTCTCTCTCTCTCTCCCTCTCCCTCTCTCCCTCTTCCTCCCTCTCTCTCACCTTATTCTCCCACACTCTCTCTTCCTACACACCATCTTCCAGCAATACTGCACTCTTCAAAGAAATGAAGAAGAAAAAGAAGGAAACAGAAAAAAACGTTTCAGGTTGGTTAATTATTCAAATTCACTCTTATCTCTCTCTCCCTTCCTCTCTCCTTCTCTCTCTCTCCCTCTCTCTCTCACCTTATTCTCCCACACTCTCTCTTCATACACACCATCTTCCAGCAATACTGCACTCTTCAAAGAAATGAAGAAGAAGAAGAAGGATACAGAAAAAAACAAAAACTTTCTTGAAAGTAAGTTCCTACTTTCCATCACCACAATAAATCTAAATAAATAAAACTTTACTCAGGTCCTGGTTACCCCTCCCCGTTCTAAGTTAACCCCAACTCTGTTTGTAACCAACTGCCCCCTGCTCTTTACCCCTAACTTCCCTTGTTGAACCCAACTGCCTCCTTCTTGCTCTAAGTTACCCCAAACTACTTCCTACCCCATTTCTCACCTTTCGGTTCAAAGTTACCTCTGACCCAATCCAACCCATAAGGAAGTAGCCCTTCCTGTTTCAAGTCACCCCAAACTTCCACACCTCTTCTTGTTAAAACTAAACAGTTACCTACTCCCTGTGCACCTTTTTGTCCTTATTTGGGTATGTCCATTTATTGGGCCACAAACTTTTGTATTTTGTGAAGGTGCCCAGAAAGGACATGAATTTTCTTTTCCACTTTGGTGGTTTGTGGAGGTGGTGTAAAACTTGTAAACGAAAGACAACAATAGATAAAACATAATTTTATACGTATTGTTTTGGAATATGTAGATGAAACAAGCTGGGTCCGTCCCTCCGGGAATTTTTTAGCCCGTAGTTTATTCGATCGTGATTAGAGAAAACCATTTTCGTGTTCCTGATAAAAAGACCTTTAATTTGATATATAGGTCGACCAGGTTTGGATAAGTCCTTCTATGGGGACAGACAGAGTGACAGACAGACAAACGACACCGAAGGAAATACAATAGTCCGTCCCTTATACCTTTTATTACTTTGTAATAATAAAGGAAGGACGGACCAAAAACTGGTAGGTAGGTACTACATAGTTGTAACTTTTCTTTTTAGGTAAAAGATAGACAAATTCCCAAAGCAGATAGGGAGAGGAATTTGTGGCATTTTTTGGGGTTCAGATATGTTTAGGTAGGCCAGGGACCCCCCCCCTCCCCCCTACATATTTAAGTACCTATTTATGTCCCTGCCATTTTCCTGGTGTCTTATTTCTAGATAAGTACTATAAGTTCCCTAGTTAGAACCAAGTTCAGATTTTTTTCTCTCTTAGTTCTACTTCTACAGTTCATAGTTCAGTTGAATAATTATTTAATAATTGACTGATAACCTATGCACCTAGGTACAAGGTACATCACAACACTGCCAATAAAACAAGGTTTGAATCCCAACCTGTTCATTAAAATTATTGGTCCCTTTGTAAAACAGTTTTTACTGTGCTAGGTAGATATCACAATTATTTTTTTTCTGAACTTTCGGTCAATTACAACATAACTTTACAGGTTGGTAGGTACTTACCCCCAGGAACTTTCTTAGCTTTCTTGGATTTCGCCCACTACCTACTGTCTTCACTACTACAGGATTTAATGTCACTTGCAAACAAAAACTGTTCTATCTGCTCACCTTTATAACCTCTTTACTCTTCTTTTTCTTAAACTTTCGTTTGCCCATTTTTATCTACAGAAAAATCACAAAACTGGTTAAAATTACAGCTCAAACAAACACCAGACTACCAGACTGAACTGAGAAAGCAAAACAAAAGATGTTCACTTGTTGTACAAGTTAGTGAGAAGTTAGCAATATAACCTCATTCCCAACACATGGTGTAGTCTTGTTGTGGCGGCTTTGTATTCTTACTTTTCAATTAAAGGAAATATTCATAATGTGAAACACAGGAGAATAATGGTAAAACGAGTTACACACGCCTCATTTATTTTTTTTTCTTAACATAGTCCACTTTACGTTCAGATAGTCCGGAATGCTTTTAGGAAACTACAGTAAAAATATTACATTGATTGCATGCAGTTAGTCCGCTACTTTCATTACATATAAATCAGATAGTCCACTTTTCGAATTTTAGTCAAAATGTTAGTCCACTTTCTATCAAAGATAGTCCAATCTGATTTCTGTAAAATACAAGGAAAACTAACATGAGTTTTTATAGAAGATAGTCCAAGGACAATTTTTAAAAAAAGCAATTAGTCCAGACTTTACAGATAGTCCAAACTGCTTTTAGAAAATCTCTTAAAATGAAAGATAGCCATTTTGTTTTCCCTCTTATTTCAATACAACACTGATGAGAAACTAGCAACCATTTTCTTTAAATAGATCTTTTCGCGGGCTTTCCAACGATATATAATACTAAAAAAAGTCGATTTTACCACTTAGTCCACTCTGCTTCTTGGTGCCTCAAATATCCCACGTACCAGCCATTTTAATCCCCCCCTCCCCCTTCATTTTGTATAAAATGGAATTTTTGGACCTATTTTCCCGAGAAGAAAGAGAAAATCTTTGTCCCAGTCCTTTGTTTCTCGTCCTTCTCTCTCTCGCTCACTTCCTCTTTCCCTCTCTCTCTCTCTCACTTCCTCTTTCCCTCACTTTCTTTTTCTATCTCTCCCTCTCCTTAATTTCATCTTCATTCTCTCCCTCTTTCTACCCTATTTTCCCTCGCTCTCTCTTTCCGTTTATCCTTTTTCTCCCTCCCTCTATTTATTTTCTTTCTCTCCCCCTTTCTTTCCTATGTTTCCCTCGCTCTCTCTCTCTCCTCTTATCCTTTTTCTCCCTCCCTCTCATTCGTAACAGAGACGCGTTTGATCTACATTTTATAAAGAACCTTTCTGCAAAGATTGAACGTCTTGGAGCGAAAACCAAAGTCCTAAAAGAAGTCAACTTTTTCCAAGCTTTTTCTCTTCTCCTTCTCTCTCTCTCTCTTCCTTCCTCTCTCTCTCTCTCTCTTCCTTCCCCTCTCTCTCTCTCTCTCTCTCTCCCTTTCTTTCCCTGTCTGTAATTTCTTAAGGTTTCCATTTGTGTTTGCCTGAAATTTTTCTCTCTCTCTCTTCTCTTATTGTTCATTATTTATTTATAAACCTCGGAATAAGAAATTTTTGAAAATAAAAGGACAAGGAAAATGAGACGATAAGACGAGAAAGAGAGAGAGGGAGGAAGACAGAGAAAGAGAAGGAGAGAGGGGGAAGGAGAGAGAGAGAAAAGGAGGAGAGAGAGAGGGAGAGAGAGAAAGAGAAGGAGGGAGAGAAAGAGAAGGAGAGAGAGGGAGAGAAAGAGAAGGAGAGAGAGAGAGAAAGAGAAGGAGAGAGAGAAAGAGAAGGAGAGAGAGAGAGAGAGAAAAGAGAGAGAGAGAGAGAGAAAAGAAGGAAGAGAGAGAGAGATGGATTTTCCGCAGGTTTCAGTTGTTTTAAGAATAACAAAGGCGAATTTTCGAGACAGTGAAACAGTAGACAGACAGAGAGGGGAAGAGGTGGGGAAAGAGAATAAAGAAGGAGAGAGACAGCAAAGAAAGAGAGAGAGAGAGAGAGAGAGAGTCTCTCCTTGAAAGAGAAGGTCAAGGGGAAAGAGGAAAAGATGGAGAGAGACAAAGACTGCAAAGAAGGAGAGAGGAAGAGAAAGAGAGAGTTCTTGAGTAAGAGAGGGCGAAGGAGATAGAAAAACCGTTCCGAGAACGAACATTATGCCATCAGGATAAAATCCGCCCCGGGCGGGAATCGAACCCGCGGCCTAGCGCTTACAAGGCAGACGTACTACCAACTATAAGCTAACTAGGCTGGCTTTTGCTTGGCTTTAAATAGCGGCCGAACCGTACATTTCTCGACCTTCGGCCCACAGAGACGCGTTTGATCTACATTTTATAAAGAACCTTTCTGCAAAGATTGAACGTCTTGGAGCGAAAACCAAAGTCCTAAAAGAAGTGAACTTTTTCCAAGCTCTTCTCCTCTCCTTCCCTCTCTCTCTCTCTCCTTCTCTTTCTCTCTCTCTCTCTCTCTCTCTCTCTCTCTCTCTCTTCCTCCCTCTCTCTCTCTCCTTCTCCTTCTCTTTCTCTCTCTCCTCTCTCCCTCCCTGTCTGTAATTTCTTAAGGTTTCCATTTGTGTTTGCCTGAATTTTTCTCTCTCTCTTCTCTTATTGTTCATTATTTATTTATAAACCTCGGAATAAGAAATTTTTGAAAATAAAAGGACAAGGAAAATGAGACGATAAGACGAGAAAGAGAGAGAAAGGAAGGGAGAGAGAGAAAGAGAAGGAGAGAAAGAGAGAGAGAAAGAGAGAGAGAGAGAGAAGGAGAGAGAGAGAAAAGAAGGGAGAGAGAGAAAAGAAGAGAGAGAAAGAGAAGGAGAGAGAGAAAAAGAAGAGAGAGAAAGAGAAGGAGAGAGAGAAAAAGAAGGAGAGAGAGAGAAGGAGAGAAAGAGAAGGAGAGAGAGAGAGAAAAGAAGGGAGAGAGAGGGGGGGAAGGAAGAGAGAGAGAGAGAGATGGATTTTCCGCAGGTTTCAGTTGTTTTAAGAATAACAAAGGCGAATTTTCGAGACAGTGAAACAGTAGACAGACAGAGAGGGGAAGAGGTGGGGAAAGAGAATAAAGATGGAGAGAGAGAGAGAGAGAGAGAGAGAGAGAGAGAGTCTCTCCTTGAAAGAGAA